>NC_054485.1:111540710-111725710 GCF_017639515.1 Carcharodon carcharias
TTTTCATATTCTTCATGCGACTCAGTGGTGCTGTTTATTCCGAGTTCAAAAATTGCAGTGGCCCTGTCATTTGCTCCTGAATCCAAATTCACCCAGGTCTTCAAGTTCCTTCTTCCTTCCCTCTCCCCTGAAGGTTCTGGCCCCTCATGGCCGCAATTCCCTAGCTGCTGGTCGTCCTCCAGTACCCCCTGCAGGCAGCGAACAGTGAGAAACTATCATATTAAGGGTGGTATCTCAGTCGCGTCCGACGCTCCCACCCACTCATGCAGTTTTCCAGCTCAGAAAGTGAGGAAGAAATCCATGCTACCAGCCTTTTGTTGTTTGCTTTCTTAACACTCAGCCTGATAGAGATCAGCAAACCATTGAGGTAGGAGCCTGACTTCTCCCTGGCACTTGTGGCTAACGTTACACCCAAATGGTGTGTGCAACTGAACTATTTTTGCATTTTTTCTTTTTCTGTTTTCCCCTCATTTACCGGTGCGCTGCCAACACTGGTGCAAAGTTGGCAATTGAATTCATTACTAGCCATAATGATTAGTTGAGTCATAAGTAACAGCTCCAACATGTATGTGTTGAGCCGTGTCCTGCCTGCGGGATATTTGTCTCCATAATTAGGGTTCCGATGCTGCTTCTTGAGAACACCACCACCACCACCTTTTCCTCTGTGGCTGCAGACAAGCAGCTCCCCATGGTCACTGGGAGTTCACGCAGTCACTTGATGTGTCTCTGCATTAGGTAAACTTTGGTAGCAAACCCAACTCCTGCCAGCCCAGGGGCACTCTGCTGGCTTGAGCCCAGTTTGGCTCTGCAAGAGGAGAATTGGAGTGCCATTACCCCAGGTGAACAAAAGTTGAACTGAGTCCAGGAGTGATCAGTTGTACCGCCACATGAAATTCTGAACTCCTGACTCACTGCTGCTGTTGTTTGCTACGTCTTTCTGCAATGGATACTGCATTTGCAGAATTTAGTATCGTCCGAAAGCACCTGATACTTTGGGAAAGGTTAAAAAGCCAGAGTTGTGGGGGTGGGGGGGTGGGTTTGCCAGAGGGGAGATGTGAATTTTGTTCACGTAGTGAGTTATGATCTGGAATGTAGTATTGCCTGAAAAGGGCATTAGAAGCCACTTACATCTAACTTTTCAACAGGGAATTGGATAAATACAAGAAAATGAAAAATTTGCAAGGGTGTAGGGATAAGTAGGGGAGTAGGGTTAATTTCATAGCTCCTTGAAAGAATTGACATGAACATGGTGGGCTGAATGGCCACCTTCTGTGTTCTATGATTGTTGATCATCCAAGTTCTTTGTAGTTTGCCAAATTCTCAGTAATAGCAACGTGAAGTAACCACTTTTACCTGCTCTGGCAAAAGGAGAACACTGCACATGTTGGAAATCTGGAAAACGATCAGAGAACGCTGGAAACACGGAGCAGGTCAGTCTGGTGACCTTTCATCAGAACTGGAAAAAGTTAGAGATCTAATAGGTGGGATGAACACAAAAGGAAGGTCGGCGATGGGGTGAAATTCAGGAGCAATTGAATGACAGAATTAGCCTTCCAGAGCCAAAGGGAATGGTAATGAGGCAAGAAAATAAACAGAAGATGTGGTTAGAGCAGGTGTGCTGCTGTCTGAAAGAAAAAAATTAGGGGAAAAAGTGGGACGAGCAAAGAAATAGAATCAAAATGGAGCGCAGATTATGATGTGAAATTGTTGAACTTAAACATGGAGCTAACATTTTTATCTCCTTCTGGTGTTGATTAACTTCTAATGTCTTCCCCTCTCTTTGCGCACCCCCCCCCCCCCCACTCCTGTGCTCCCCCCTCCACCAGGTCTGTCTGATATTCCAGGTGAGGCCATGGTGAAGTTGTATTGCCCCAAGTGCATGGACGTGTACACACCAAAGTCTTCACGGCACCACCACACAGATGGAGCTTACTTTGGCACAGGCTTCCCCCACATGCTCTTCATGGTGCATCCAGAGTACAGGCCCAAGAGGCCAGCTAACCAGTTTGTTCCAAGGTAAGAGGGGGTGACGATTGCAGGGAGGGCCAGACGCATGCTACTCTTGAGCAGATAGAGACTTGTGGCTGTGGGATGCTCACTGGAGTCTCTCAGAGAAGTACACCTAAAGCAGCAAGTGGATTATTTCCATTTTCACTTTCTCTCTAACTTAATGCACCAGGCATTGCAGAATGCTCTGGACCAGGTCAGGTGCTAAAACACTGTTTTAAAGCTCCACGTACTAACTCAAACAACGTAGAAGCGAACCAGTTTAGAGGCTTGCTACAGTGGAGCCCCATTGCTTACCGTACCATTCTCATTCAGTGTCCACACACCCAAGCAGTTTACCCAAAGGGTCACCGAATGTCGATCTGGGCAGGTGACTTTGCTGAGCTAATTTCCCCTCTGTCATTCAGGGAGTGCTGATAAACGTGAGGTCCACTGCCAGCCCAATTAAGGTCAGTTAGCTACTCATTAGGTCGGGAAGGGGGACGGGTGTGGTAGCAGAAGTTGGGAATAATCCCACCATCAAAGGAGACTGAAGAGGCTGGGGCTCCCGAAGTAGGTAGAATGTGGATCTTGATACCAAGCCGAGGGGTTGAGGGGAATAACATGGATATCCTTTCAAGTGAAGCTGGATAAGCATGCTAAGGAGAAAGGAAATATAGCAGGTTATATCAGTAGGAGGGGGATTGTACAGAGCATAACCCTGGCATAAGCCCAGTCAGACCTGATGAGCTTTTTCTGTGCTGTAAATTTTAAGGACCAAATCACAGGAGAACTGCCTCGACACAGTGCACCCCTATCTTTTTTTTTTCTCTAAAAGGAAGGGTTTGCAGCTACTTTGCCCCCCCCCCCCCCCAACTTAACTTGGTAAAGCACATGCAGTTGGAAAATGGGGCAACATGATGGGTCAGCAACGCTTTACCCTCCCCGTTTTTTTAAGGAATGCAGACCAGACTGATGGGCTGAAAGCATCCTTTCTCTTTCCCTAAGCACCGTATGTGAAATGAGTTTGCCACAGTTCAGTCCAGTGAGCACTGGTCTGAAGCAGAAGACTAATGTCGCAAAAGCACAGTAGGAGACAATCTTCTGAAGGTTAGTCTGAGGCAGCTTCACAGTGAATCCATGAGCCCGATATCTATTGTGGGAGTGCTGGACACTGGATGCCCCCAGTGCTGAACCAGAATGTTGATATCGGAGCAGTTGGAGGCCATTCAGCCCCTTTTGATCTGCTCTGTCGGTTAAATCCTGGCTAATCTGCACCTGAACTCCATTTACCAAAGAGGTGTTCTTACCTAACAAAAATCTATTAACCTTGGCCTTCAAAGCTCCCAGCATCCAAAGGCTTTTTTTTCTTTTATTCTTTCATGGGATGTGGGCATCGCTGGCAAGGCCAGCATTTGTTGCCCATCCCTAATTGCCCTTGAACTGAGTGGTGGTTTGCTAGACTGTTTCAGAAATCCTGGAGTCACATGTAGACCAGACCAGGTAAGGACATCAGGTTTCTTTCCCTAGAGGAGCATTAGAGAACTGATGGGTTTTTACAACAATCAGCAATGGTTCACCATTAATGGGACTAGCTTTTTAATTCTGGATTTATTAATTGAATTTAAACTCCATCAGCTGCTGTGGTGGGATTTGAACCCAGAAAATTAACCTGGGCCCCTGGATTACTAGCTCAGTGATATTACTGCCTCGCTGCCAGAGAGTTACAGATTTTTAACTATCCTTTGTGTGAGAAAGTGCTTCCTGGTTTTTTTCTTTTTGTTCTCCCCACTCCGCTAAATGACTTGGATCCAAATTTAAGATTCTGTCCCCTTGTTCTGGATCTCCCCCAATCACAGGAGTTGCTTCTTTATCTACCCCATCAATTTCTTTCATTGTTTCAAACACCTCAATCAGATCACTCCTTATTCCTTCACGTTTGAGGGAATAAAAATCACATTTACGCTACCTTTCACCATACTTTAACCCTTAAACCTCTGGCCAGGTTACACCTGGAGTGCTGGGAGCAGTTGTGGGCACCACACTTTAGGGAGGATGTTATTGGCTTTAGCAGGTGTGCTGTATAGATTTACCAGAATGATACCTGGCTACAAAGCTTAAAGCACAAGGAAAGAGATGGTGGAGAAACTAAGGTTGTATTACCTAGAGTTCAGAAGGGTAAGGGGTGATTTGATCAAAGTTTTGAAAATATTAAGCTGTTCTCTATCTACGCTATTTCTACTAGTTGGAGAATGTAGGGCTGGATAGTCAAAAAAATAAGAGCCAAATCTTTAAAGGTAATTACACTAAAAAAGAGCTCATGGCGTAGCGGGGTAACATATTAACATGGATAGAAGATTGGTCAGCTCACAGGAAACAGAGTAGGAATAAATGGGTAATTTTTGGGGTGGCTGCTGTTACTAGTGAAGTGCTGCAGGGATCAGTGCTGGGGCCTCAACTGTTTACAATCATATCAATGACTTGGATAGTGGGGCAATGTATGGTAGCTAAGTTTGCTGATGACACAAAGATAGGTAGGAAAGTAAGTTGCTGAGAGGACATAACCTATCCATATCCTTCTATAGACTAAGTGGGCAAAAAAATGTGGCAGATGGAGTATAATGTGGGAAAGTGTGAACTTGTCCACTTTGGCAGGAAGAATAGAAAAGCAGCAGACTATTTAAATGGAGAGAGATTGCAAAAATTTGCTACAGAGGGATCTGGGTGGCAGTGTACACACAAGAAGTTATTCTGCAGGCACAGCAAGCAACTAGTAAGGCAAGTGGAGTGCTGGCGTTTATTGGAAGGGGCATTGGGAAATGTTCTTGCAGAGCCTTGGTGAGGCCACATCTGGAGTATTGTGTACAGTTTGGTCTCCTTGCTTAAGAGAGGATATAATTGCATGTTTAGGGAGGTTCACTGGATTGATTCCTGGTGGAAAGGGGTTATAGTATGAGGAACGGTTGAGCCTGTACCCATTCGAGTTCATAAGAATGAGCAATATGATCTTATTGAAATGTATATGATGCTCAGGGGACTTGACATGGTGGAAGCTGAAAGGATGTTTCCCCTTGTTGGGAACCGGGGGCAAAGTTTGAAAGTTAGGGATCTCCTTTTTAAGATTGATCTGAGGAGAATTTTTTTTTTCGAGGGTAGTTAGTCTAGGGAATTCTCTACCCCAGAGAGCAGTGCAGGCCCATTCACCGAATATACTCAAGGCTGAGTTAGACAGATTTTTGATCAAGAGAGCTGAGGGTTAATGGGGTGTATGTGTGTTTGGGGAGGGGGCTGGGGGAGCCAGTCAGATCAGCCATGATCTTGTTGAATGGCGAAGCAGGGTCAAGGAGCCGAATGGCCACCTCCTGCTCCTAATTCTTGTGTTGTTGAGTGAAAATAGGAAACAATCTCTACAAACGCATTCGGTGGTAGAAGTTTGGAAATCTCTCCCACAAATTGCAATTGATGCTAGACCCAGTGTTAATTCTAAATCTGAGATTGGTTCACAATCTCATTAAAGGTATTAGGAGAAATGGGGCAATGGCAGGTGGGCATATGGATTTTGGTCGTAGATCAGCCGTCACCTGATTGAATGGCAACAGAACAGGCTTAAGAGTCTAAATGACCTACTCTTGTTCCTACGTACCTAAAACCTGGTATTATTCTAGAGAACCTGCGCTCCCAAGGTCAGTATATCCTTCCTGAGGTGCGGTGCCCAGAACTGAAAGTAGTACTCAAGATGGTTTCTGACAAATGTGCTGTATAACTGAACCATAAGCTCCTTCCCTTTCTGTTCCAATGTTCTTGAGGTAAAAGCCAATACTCCATTTGCCTTTCAGATTGTTTTTTGTACATGTCTTCTACCCTTAAATGACTTGGACACCCATACACCTCCCTCTTGCCACCATTCCTAATTCCTTATTACTCAGAATATAGTCCTCACCACTTATAGTTCATGTATAATGGGCAAATTGTGATAACACGATGGCCGGCACAGCAGGAGCTCATTGAAACTAATTCTTTTCGAGCCTAAGTAGTGCAGCAGCCAATCCCCCTATAACATTTGGCAGATATTAACGCAACTGAGTGTCAGAGTACAACGTGTTTACAGCACTTCAATTATTTGCAATTGGGCATGGTTTAAGATGGTTTAACAACTTAGGCCATTTATGTCTGAAGCTTTACAAAGGACTTGTAGAGAATGCTTTGCTGTTCCTTGGTATTGATAGCATTGTTCTAGTTAGATTATTACAATTCTTGGAAAGGCAGCCAGTTAAACAGGGTAGATCAAAAATTCCAGGAACAAATAATTATGCATCGCAGTTTCACTCAGCCAGTTCCTGTTGCTCTGTTGCTCATCTAGGTGTGAACCAAATCTTTACTTTAATCTACCTGTGCTTAACATTCTCAGAAATGGAAACATTTTCAACTCCTCTCTGCTAAAGGAATAATCAAGCCAGTTTCACAATTCGCAATACTTTTCAAAGATTTGCCTTTGAACCCCAGAGATCTCTTCCTGCTCCCCCTTAAAAATTGTGCCATTGTGTGATGGCTCTCCCAGTCAGATCATTGCTCACTGTGTATCGTGCATGCTCAAGAATGGGCCTGGAGGTGCCATTTTTGGTCCTGAAAAGTACCCAGTCTACCTCATTACCCTGGAAGGCTAAGGTGTCTCAAATTTGAACGGCAGGTGAAGCTAGCCGTTTCATGTTGCTACTGTTTGGTAGCAGTGTGAGTGATATTTTCCACTAACAAGATGCTGCCATTAGGCCAAAAAGACATTCTGCCCTCCATACTTGGGTAACATGGTATATGAATTTCATTGGTATTGTGATGCAAGATACGTGGGCCATACATCCCAGCGATTGATGGATTGTATTAAATGGCACGTCCCTCTGGCTGTTATCAATCAAGCTTGCAAAGTGGCTCAGTTACACTTGCTTGAAGCTGCATATATTCATACACGGGCCTGCCTCTTCAGGCAAAAGAAATTTGTCCAGGCATTATACCTTTTTGGAATTAAACAAAAGCCCAGGGGACAGTAGTTCTCTGGTGCATTCACCATGGCAACACCTCAACCAATCAGAATAGACTTGCCAACAAATCACGCTTTTCTCATGCAGTATAAATTGTTCCCTTTGAAATTTGGTATTCTTGCATCTGTCCTGGTGAGTGCAACACGAAAAGCTTGAACAGCATGTCTTTTTTCAGCACTGCCCCCCCTCTACCTGCCAACCCAAGTCAAAAGGCTATCTTCAGTTCTGTTCGTGCTCATTTTGGCAAACATATTTTGTCAATCGCGTTCGGGTTACTTCTGAAAGCTCATACCGATACAATCAATCCATGGACACCTTTTTTGTCTACCTTATCAGTGACCACCTTTTAAAAAAAATGTAATTTAATTAGTTAAAATTCTTTGACTTAATAAAACACCACATTTGACCCTTTCTGATCAGCTCATACTTTTTCCAACAGGGAAGCAATTTTTTTTTTTAAAAAAAGAGAAAGAAGCCAGGAGAAATTTGGGCAACCAGCTCCTAAGGACCTAGCAGCACGGTTCTGCGCAACTGTGACTACCTGAATGGGCCTGGCCAAATTCCTTTACTTCCACCTGTTGTTATGACATGACAGCTGATGTGTGTCATGTGGACCAAGTCCACATGGGAAATTTGGCGAGGCTATCACAATGGGTTTTGCAATTTGTACTTATTATGAGAAGATTTGGGCATTGAATTCAGAAGTAATGAGTCCACTAACATCTTTAGAGATTTTACAAACTAAATTAAAACATTTATTAACAAAAGAAAAGATTTCAAACACATACTTAAGATTACAGTTGCTTAATGTTATAACAAACCCCAAAATTCCATTCACTGAATGTAAGTTCACAGGCTGCCATGATGGGATTTGAACTCATAGAATGGAATTACATAATGGTTACAGCACAGAAGGAGGCCCACTGTGTCCGAGCCAGGTCTCTGCAAGAGCAACTCAACTAGTCTCTCTCTCTCTCTCTTTCTCCTCTCCCCCCCCCCCCCATCTTTTACCCCGTAGCCCTGCAAATATTTCTCCCTTTAGGTAACAATCCAATTCTCTGTTGAAAGCCTCGATTGAACCTGCCTCCACCCACGCACTCAGGTAGTGCAATCCAGATCCTAACTACTCACTGTGTGTATTTATAAAAAAAAAAAGCTTTGCAGAAGAGTGGTGCGGGCTCGAAACGTTAACTCTGTCTCTCTCTCTCCACAGATGCTGACAGGCTTGCTGAGTTTTTCCAGCACTTTCTGTTTTTATTTTTATTTTTTTTTTAAGTGTTTCCTCAAATTGCCTCTGCTTCGTTTGCCATTGATTTATATCCGTGTCCTCTGGTTCTTCACCCTTCCACCGATGGAACAGTTTCTCCCTATCTGCTCTGTCCAGAGCCGCCTTGATTTTGAACTCCTCTATCAAATCTCCTTCTCATCGAAGGTGAACACAGTCCCAGCTTCCCCTATCCATCCAAGTAACTGAAGTCCCTTGTCCCTGCAACCACAAGGTCGTGAATTTTTCTGCAACCTCTCTTAAAGCCTTCGCATCCTTCCTAAAGTGCGCTGCTCATAATTGGATACAATACTCCAGTTGAGGATGAACCAGTGTTTTCCCGAAGAAGGGTATTCATAAGTTCTTTGCATTTGTACTCTGTGCCTCGATCTTAAAAAGCCCAGGATCTGATTAGCCTTGCTACCTGCTTTCTCAGCCTGCCCTCCAGTGAATTAGGACACGATCTTGCAGGATGGGTTTACTTCCCTTCCTCAAGGCCAGTGTGGTTGCCGCAGTTTTGTTCCCACTCAAGGGCCACCATTGCCATATTTAGCCCTACCTATTGCTGCCTTTATGGGCCATCAGCCCCGAAATTGGAATCCACAACCAAACCAAACTGCTTGCACTGGCAGCTTTTAGCCCACGCACACAGCTATCATGTTCTGCCAATGATTTGGATTTGCTTGAGCAAAACCCCAGTCTGAAAAGTGGAGAGCTGCAGCAGTAAAGGGGCTTCGGTGTGGTGGTTCCTTTGGATAGTAACGGGCAGGTTGGCAGATTTTCTGGTGGGCTTCCTAAGAAGTGGTTTGTCTTTTTTTTTTAATGTGTTCCTGGGATGTGGGTGATACTGGCATGGCCATTGTCTAATGTTTGTCCCTAATTGCCTTTGTGTGGTGGTGAGCTGTCTCCTTGAACCACTGCATTCCATGCAATGTAGATAATGCACGCTGTACTGTTAGGGAGGGAATTTTAGGGTTTTGACCCAGTGTCAATGAAGGAACAGTGATCTAATTCCAGTCAGTATAGTGTCTGACTTGGGGAGGATGGTGGTGGTGGTGTTCCCTTGTGCCTGCTGCCCTTGTTCTTCTGGGAATTAGGTGGTAGGTTTGAAAGGTGCTGTTAAAGAAGCTTTGGCAGGTTGCTATGGTGCACCTGGCAGGTGGTGTACGCTGCCGCTGCCGTGCACCTGGCGGGTGGTGTACGCTGCCGCTGCCGTGCACCTGGCGGGTGGTGTACGTTGCCGCTGCCGTGCACCTGGCGGGTGGTGTACGCTGCCGCTGCCGTGCACCTGGCGGATGGTGTACGCTGCCGCTGCCGTGCACCTGGCGGGTGGTGTACGCTGCCGCTGCCGTGCACCTGGCGGGTGGTGTACGCTGCCGCTGCCGTGCACCTGGCGGGTGGTGTACGCTGCCGCTGCCGTGCACCTGGCGGGTGGTGTACGCTGCCGCTGCCGTGCACCTGGCGGGTGGTGTACGCTGCAGCTGTGGTGTACAGGTGGTGGAGGGAGCAGATGGCACACCATCCACCACCTTAAGCAATCAAGCAGGCAGATTTGTTCTGGATGGATGGTAGCAAGCTCCTTGGATAGGAAATCTGCCACAGAAACAGACACTTGGCCCAATCCATCCATGCTGCCAATTATGCTGCACTTGAGTCTCCTCCTGTCTATCACCATGTAAATCTGGCCAGCATAACCCTCCACTTCCTTCTTCCTCATGCATATCTAGCTTCCCTTTTAAATTCACCTCTTTTGGTTGCTTCACCCATACCCTGCAGTCACGTTCCACATTCTAACCACTCACTGTAACAAAGTTTCTTCTGAGTTCCAGGTTTGATCTCTTGGTGCCAATCTTACGTTGATTGTCTTTAGTGTTCTTCATAAGTGCTGATGTTCCCCGTGTCCGCTGTATCAAAACCTTTCGTGGTTTTAAAGATTTCTATCACGGTTACTCCTCAGCCTTCGCTTTGCAGGAGATAAGACACCCAGGCTATTCATCTAATGTTTCTTGTTCGTCCCTAATTGTTCTCAAGAAGGTGACACTGAGCTGCTCTCCCGAACTCTGCATTTCATGTGGTGGAGATACTCCCACGGAACTGGGAGAAGGAATGGCGATATATTTCCCGTCAGGATGGTTTGAGGCTTGGGGAACGTCCTCCACATTTCTAGTATCGTCCTTCTTAACTTATTTTTGCTCCCTCTCCAGTGCCGCTGTTTTTTTTAATAAGTTGGCAATCAGAATTGTAGGCACTGTTCCAGGCGTGATTTAAGTAAAGTTCAATACAAGTTCAGCATAACTTCAAATACTTGCAGCATAGAATGAGGCTTTCAGCCTGTTGAGATCGCACCAATGCTCTGCAGTTTAATGCAGAGAAGCATGAAGTGGTGCATTCTGATAGGAAGAACAAGGAGAGGCAATACAAAATAAAGGGCTGCAATTTGAGAATGGTTGCAGGAACAGAGAGACTTGGAGAGAGCATTTGTGCACAAATCGTTGAAGCTGGCAGAGCAGGTTTCCTGCCCAGCCCTTTCCCATAACCCTGCAAATGTTTCTCTCTGGGTGCTTATCCAACTCCCTTTTGAAAGTCACAATTGAATCTGCCTCCGCCATACTCTCATAAGGCTTTGCGATCTAGACCCTAATCACGCACTGAGAAAAGGTTTCCTCATGTCACCTCTGTTTCTTTTGTCAATCAGGTGCCCTCTAGTTCTCAATCCTTCTACCAATGGGGGACAATTTCTCCCCATCTATCCTGGCAAGCTCCCTCTTGATTTTTGAACACCTCTATCAAATCACCTCTCGACCTTCTCTTCCCCAAGGAGAACAGTTTATCCAGTCTATCCATGTAACTGGAGCCCCACGTCCCTGGAATCATTCTCATAAATATTTTCCGCTTTCACTCTCCCAAGCCTTCACATCATTCCTAAAATGTAGTCCCCAAAGTTGGACACAGCATTCAACTTGAGGTGTAACTAGTCCTTTTTGATAAATGTTCATTCATAACTTCCTTGCTTTTCTTTTGTTTCTCTATAATATATATATTATACAAACCGCAATCCCATATACCTTTTGTATTGTGTCTATATTATACAAACCCCAAATACCTTTTCTTTTGTTTCTCTATTATACCAGTCCCATATACCTTTTGTATTGTTTCTCTATTATAGAAATCCCAATCCCATATACCTTTTGTATTGTGTCTCTATTATACAAACCTCATATACCTTTTGTATTGTGTCTCTATTATACAAACCTCATATACCTTTTGTATTGTGTCTCTATTATACAAACCTCATATACCTTTTGTATTGTGTCTCTATTATACAAACCTCATATACCTTTTGTATTGTGTCTCTATTATACAAACCTCACATAACTTTTCTCTTGTTTCTCTATTATACAAACCCCATATACCTTTTGTATTGTTTCTCTATTATACAAACCCCATATAACTTTTGTATTGTTTCTCTATTTTCAAACCCTAATCCCATATACCTTTTGTATTGTTTCTCTATTATACAAATCCCAATCCCATATACCTTTTGTATTGTTACTCTATTATACAAACCCTATATACCTTTTGTATTGTTTCTCTATTATACAAACCCCATATACCTTTTGTATTGTTTCTCTATTATACAAACCCCAATCCCATTTACCTTTTGTATTGTGTCTCTATTATACAAATCCCAATCCCATATACCTTTTGTATTGTTTCTCTATAATACAAACCCCAATCCCATATACCTTTTGTATTGTTTCTCTATAATACAAACCCCAATCCCATATACCTTTTGTATTGTTTCTCTATTATACAAACCCCAATCCCATATAGCTTTTGTATTGTGTCTCTATTATACAAACCACACTCCCATATACCTTTTGTATTGTGTCTCTATTATACAAACCCCAATCCCACGTACCTTTTGTATTGTTTCTCTATTATACAAACCCCAATCCCATATGCCTTTTGTATTGTGTCTCTATTATACAAACCCCAATCCCATATACCTTTTGTATTGTGTCTCTATTATACAAACCCCAATCCCATAAACCTTTTCAACCTCTTGCTCAACTTGCTCTGCCAGCTTCAATGATTTGTGTACATAAACCCCCCAAGTCTCTCTGTTCCTACACCCGTTTTCAAATTGCAGCCCTTTATTTTGTATTGCATCTCCTCGTTCTTCCTACCAGAATTCTACATTAAATTTCATCTGCCAATCCGCTTGCCTGTGTCCTCTTGAACTCTATCACTCTCCTCCTCCTCCTCCTCCTCAGTTCACGATCCCTCCAAGTTCTGTGTCATCTGAAAATTTTGAAAATGTGCCCCCTGAAAACCCCAAAATTAGGAGAAACAGTGGTCCTGGTACTGATCCCTGGGGAATCCCACTGTATCCCTTCCTCCAATCTGAAAATCAGCCATTCAGGCAGCATCCTTTCCATGCTGCCTCTCTCCATTCCCTTCCATCAACTTCATCTTTGTGTCATGTGTCAAAGTGTCATTTAATAGGCATGTCAGCCAACACCTTTCAGACGTCTGTGTGCACCCACATCAACTGCATTACCCTCATCAACTTCATCAAAAAAACTCAACCTAGTTAATTGGACACTTTGCTTTTAACAAATATGTGTTGGCTTTCCTTAATAATCCACACTTGTCCAAGTGACTGTTTGCCTTGTCCCTAATTATCATTTCTAAAAGCTTTCCCTCCACTGAGGTTAAACTGACTGATCCCAACATACTTGACTGAACAAGGGACGTAGCGTTTGCAGTTCTCCAGTCCTCTGGCACCATCCTTGTATCTCACGAGGAGCTAGAAGATTGTAGCCAGTGCTTCTGCAATTTCCTCCCTTGCTTCCGCAGTATTGTTGTTTGCACCCCGCCTAGTCCTGGTGACTCCATCGTTAAGTGCAGCCTCCTAATCGATCCTCCTTCACTGACTTTGGCAGCATCACCCTCCTTGAAGAGTGCTTGTCTAATGTGCTCAGCTATGCTCTCTGCCTCCATTCTTGGGCCCCTTTTTGGCCCCTGTTCATCCCCACCCTCACTACCTTTTACTATTTATATGCTTGAAGAAGAACCTTGGATTTCCTTTTATGTTGGCTGCCAGTTTCATCACATACTCTCTTTGCCTCTCTCATTTCCTCTTTCACTTCACTTCTGATTATTAACCTGACACCTGTCATTTTTTTTAATTCTTCCTTCCCCCTCTCGTCTCTGTTCATGCATGATGCATTTCCGTTTGGTTACCTGTCTCTGTTTGCGCATGATGTATTTCCATATGGTTACCTGTGCCTGCAGCTCACCAACCTTAACTATGCATTGAGCATTCACATACATCGCAGTAAACCTTCTTTAGACCTTATTACATACCCTATTTCTCTCACCCCACTTGTGTGACATGAATGTTACTTGCCACTATAACAGCCCAAGACTGAACATTGTCCAGATCTTGCTGCGTGCTGGCACAGACTGCTTCAGGAGCTGAGGAATTGCAAATGGAACTGAACATGGTGCAGTCGTCAACAAACATCTCCACTCCTGTCCTTATGATGTTATAGCGGCTGAATTCTGGGTGCCAGTTTTCTGCCTGCGATCTTAAAAACAGACTAAAGGGTTCCATTTTGAAGGGCATGCAGACAGAGAGGCCTGGGTATCCCTTTAAAGGTGACCAGAGAAATCGGTCAGGCTGTTTCTTTCCAAAAGAGAAAGCACTGGCTAGAATGTTGCCCCTGGCTGGTGAATCGAGAACCAGGGGACACAGACTCGGAATAAGTGGCAGGCCATTTAGGACTGAGATGAGGAGGAAACTCCTCACTCAGAAGCTGGTGAACCGTTGGAACTCTCTGCCCCACTGGAAGTTCAGTCATTGAGCATATTCAAGACATATCGATAGATTTCTGAATACTAATGACATCAAGGGATATGGGGATAATGCCACTCGCCTGCCCTGAGGTCGATGATCAGCCATCATCTGTTTGAATGGTGGAGCAGGCTCGATGGGCCAAATGGCCTACTCCTCCTCCTGCTCCTACGTGGGATCGTTGATATGATAAATAGAAGCACCTTTTTCAAAAGCAACTATGCGCATCCTCAACAAATCACTGGTCAACCAGCTGAAGTGTTGTGGCTAATTCTGAGCACCACACTTTAGTCAAGGTGATACCAAGATTTACTAGAGCAGCTTCAGGCATATGAGGGAAGGAGTTCAGGGACTAGGGAAGCTGGGAGTGGAGAAAGGTAAGGGTAAGGGGAGATTTATCGAAATCATGAAGCAATTTGATGGGAGTCAATCGGGGGAAACACTGTTTCCACCAACTGGAGTATTGATAAACAAATGACAAGAGTTAAGAAGATCTGGAATGCACTGCCAGAGAATCCAGTGGAAGCAATAGATTAATTAGTAAGTTTCAAAAGGGAATTGAATAAACACTTGAAATGGGAACTTTTTACATGGCTATGGGGCTAGATGGATGAGGGAAATGGGACTAATTGGATAGAGACTGTGGGCCGAATGGCTGCCTCTTGTGCTGATCTAAAAATGGTTCCTGCAACCTTTGTTTTATATCTATCTTCTCTCTCTCTCTCTCTTTCCCCCCCCCCCCAACCCCAGGCTGTACGGTTTCAAGATCCACCCCATGGCCTACCAACTCCAGCTCCAAGCCGCAAGCAACTTCAAGAGCCCTGTGAAGACTATTCGTTAACAGAATTGGCAACGTCTCCAAATGCCCACATACTACAGTGCGTCGGCAGGCGCAAGATATGCCACAAGGCTGTAGATGGTGTCCACTTTAACAAAAAGAAACTGCTTTCTTGCCCTCCACGCCCCCCCCCCCCAACACTTCCCCTTAAAACTTATACTTTTTTTTTGTGTCAAGTTTTTGCACCCAAGCCCCTTGTGTCCCATTTACAGAGTCTTGAACTGAAGTTGGTGCCAATGGATTTCTTCCAGTGGAAAAATACTTAAAAACATTTTGTCAAAAAAAAATGTGTCAGCCGGAATAGTTATTTTCATTTCAAACTGAAAGCTGCGTCTTTCCGGCCCACACTTGTGGGCGGTTTCGAATGGCCTCGAGGCTTGTGTCTTGTTTCCCACCCCCTCCTCCTCCTCCTCCCCCCACCCCACCCCCCCGAGGCATTGTTGTCATTGGGATCTCACTGGAGTGTGACGGTGCAAAGGAAACTTCACCACTCCATTGGCGAATCACCCAGCGGGTACAGTTCAGACATCAGGGATGTCTGGAATGAAGCCTTTTGAACTGTCCATTACCAGGGTGTAGGATTGGTGCTTACGTCACTGCTGTCTCTGTTGGTAGGGGTTGGGGGGGGTTGGTGGCAATTTAAATTGATGAATTAAAGGCATCACAGGTTTCACAGCGTTTTATGGTGCAGTCGTTAAACTGCCATTTTTCTATAACTGTAGGTACCAACGCCAAATTACCCAAGTGACGCAACTGTTTAGGGGGAGAGGTGGGTGGGAGTTGAGGTCATAGCCTTTTGAGTGTAAGTTGTATTTTCTGGGCTCCACTTTTGCAGCCTCAAAGTTGCTCGATGCCATTCTTTACTGTATAAACTATAAAATACAGCATGTACTTGTGGTGGTGGCAGATAATTTTGAAGAAATCCTGATCATTCACTTCAGAAGCAGAGCCCCATCCTGTCATCGATGAGTGACTGTAATTTTATTCATCACCTAGCCAGGAGTGAACGGGTGTTTGATTCCGTTATTCATTTTGTCCCTTTGTCTACTCCAGGTAAGTTGAGGTCATTCGCTGTATTGTATGTATTGTATAAAGGATGTTGACTTGGTAAAAGCTGCCTGTGTTATGTTTTTAAAAAAAAAACATGTTGAATTGGTTTAGGGATTGTTACTAATGTTTATTTCTGAATAAACACAGAATTGAAGAAATGCCGAATTTCAATGTACTATTCCTGTTCAGATATTGGCCCTGTAATGTAGTAAAACGACCCAGGGAGGTTCACAAAAATCTCACACCAAACCACTTAAGGTATGAGGATAGGTGACCGAAAGCATAGTCAGAGCTTTTAAGGGGCATCTTAAAGTGAAAGAAGGGTGGAGGGGTTTATGGAGAGTTTCCCACCTCGCCAGCTGAAGACATGGCTGCCAATGGTGGAGTGAGGAAATGGGGGATGTGCAGTTTACAACAGGGAAGGCTGATTTGTGACAGAAGTAACATTTGTAGTCAGGGCACGCACTGCACAAGATTCTAGTTGAAATGGAATGTTTTTCTGAATCTTTAAGAGAAAGATTTGCAGACTTGCATTCGCTGCTGTAACGTAGGAAATCCAGCAGTCAATTTGTGCACAGCAGGCTCCCACAAACAGCAATGTGACAATGACCAGGTAATCTGTTGTTGTGGTGTTGAGTGTTAAATATTGGCTAAGTCGCTGGGGATAACCTGCCTGATCTTTGAAATAGTGCCACAGAGTCTTTTACATCCACCTGGGTAGGCAGAGTTTTGGTTCGATGTCTCCTTCCAGATAAATGTGAGGTTGTACAGTTTGGTAGGAACACAATGGACATCATTTTAGGACTTGGGTGATGTGCATCTAGATGGGAAAGAGGAGCAAAGGGATCTTTGACTACAGGCACCCCGATCAGTAAAAGCTGCACCACACGCTAGCAGCCGTAAGCAAAGCAAGCCAAGCACTAGACTTTATTTCTACAGGGATAGAATTGACAAGTAGGTAAGTTATGTTAAACTTCTACTGAACCTTTAGAGCACACTTGGAGTATTATGTACAGATTTGGTCACCATATTATAAAAAGGATATAGAGGCACTGGAAAGGGAGCAGCAAAAGTTTACAAGTTTAATACCTGAAACGTGTGGGTGTTGTTACGACTGAGATGGGAGATGTGCACTGTCTGTATCTAGTTCGACTACTCCGCAGGTCACAACAGAGCTAACTGGAAAATCTTTTAAATATACAGCCAATATATGCTTTACCTATCAATCTCCGAATGACCACTCAATGCCCAGATTTCACTAGTTTATTATAAAACCAGACTTGTCAAGTGCAAAGGCAAAGCTTATTAACATACAGTATGAAGCATGAAAGTACAATGATTACTCATTCTGAATCTTCTAACTCACACACACACCAAAAATAAATTGGAGGAATTCTGCCAATAGGTTAAAAGATAATGGTTGAGGGAAAAGGATAGATGATGGAGCCCTTGAAATGGTGCCCAGGTTATACAGCTGGCTTCTCAGCATAGGTCTGTGAAACAATCAATGACTCTTGTGCTACTTTCCAGACACTCAAGCTTGCAGACAGTCGATAGCAGAACGTAGAGCAACTTTGGAGCAAATTCCATTCACTCTCAGCTTTGGGCTGGGCCTGGAACTTGAGCTGTCACCGTCTTCACCCCAGCAATTGACCCTTCTTGTTTCCTCCCCAAAGCAAAACCAGCCAACCAGCTTTCAAATCCTGTCTTCCAGGCACAGTTCCCCCACCCCCCTGCAAAGCAATAAACCACCATGTGACCCTTTTGTAAACAGTGCACCAGGGTCAAGAGCTTTCCAGCTTCTTTAAAACTGCTTAACTACTTTTCCAGGAAGAGCAGCAACCAGAGTCCTTGCCTTAACCTTTTAAGGAATAGTGTCTTTTAAAAGAACACAATGTTCTTAGTCCTTGAAGATGAACCATTTTCTGTGGTTAAAGTATTATGACACTCCCTGCTTTGAGGGAGTAAAGTACCATGTGTTGTATTAGAGTGTGAAAAGATCCATAAACAAAAATACCAAAACACAAGTGCGTACATTTCTTTTCACTTTTTATGCAAAACTAATAGTTACTCTCTTTCATTTTGGCCTTTAGACAATTTAAAACAAAGCTTAAATTCTAGACAAAGCATCAGCAATTCTGTTGTTTTTCCCTGCAATGTGGACAGTCTTTAAGTAATAAGGCTGTAATAATAAACTCCTTCGAAGTAGTCTGGCATTCTGGTTTTTAAACTTTTCCACAAAGGCCATGGGGTTGTGATCAGTACACACCAGTGTCTCCCTGTAACCATATCAGACATGCATGTCTAAATGTTTAAGAGCTAATAGCAAACGCAGGGTTTCCTTCTCCACTGTAGAGTATGTTTTTGGTTTTGTCAATGTAGCTTTTTGAAACAGTATCCCACTGGCTTTTCTATGCCCTGTTCATCATCTTGTAACAGGACTGCATCTACCCCTCAGCCACTAGCATCAATTGCTATTTTAAAGGCTTTAGTGAAATTTGGAGCAGCCAACACTGGCTCCTTGATCAAAATTGCTTTCAGCCTTTTTAAAAAATGCTTAGCGCTCTCTCTTTCCCCCCCATACCGCACCATTCACACTACCTTGGCTTTCTCCTGTAGCAAGTGTGTCACCGGAGCAGCTATAGTACTGAAATTTGGTACAAAACCCACACCTCTCCAAAAAACCTCATGATCTCCCGCTTAGTCTTAGAGGCAGGGAGTTCCACCAATGCCAGTACTTTTGCTGTACTTGGCAGCACTTGTCCTTGCCCTACTATATATCCTAGATAAGTTACTCGTGCTTTCATGAATTCACTTTTGGCATGTTTATTACCAAGTCAACTGACTGTAGTTTTCTAAAATGACTTCTAATTGTTTCAAGTGATCCTTCCAAGCGTCACTGTATATCAGTACATCATCAAGGTAAACCCCACAGTTCGGAAGACTGACTTTAGTCAGTTCATTAGTCTCTGAGCAGTTGCTGGGCTGTTTTTATTTTAGCCAAAATGTCATCACGCAGCATTGGAAAAGACCACCTGGTGTGACAAAGATTGATATTTCTTTAGCTTGGGGTGTTAAAGGAACCTGCCAATATCCCTTCAGCCATTCTATTTTGGTAAGAAACGTGGCACTGTCTCCCAAGTGAGGAATTAGGTAGGAATTTGCTTTGGGCATTGCATTGACTTGTCTGGTGGTCTACAGAACCCGGTCAAACCATCTGGTTTAGACACTAACAACTGGGGAACTTCAGCTGCTTTGGCTGGGTTCCATGAGATGATTTTCCAACATGCACTGGATCCCTGCTTTCACCTGAGCCTATTTCTCTGGCCCTAAGTGGCAAGGATGCTGTTTTATAGAAGAGGATTCTTCTAATTCCTCATTATGTCTGGCTAAGGTTGTACATCCTGATTTGTCTCATTTAAATGCCAAGAGAAGCCTTGTTAGGTGTTCTTGCTCAGCACCTGAATACGAAAGCTGTCCAGTCTCCCTAATAGCTCAGTGTTAGCTAGCTGGATAGTAGCAGGTTCAATCTGAGAATTGTCTAGGCTTTCTTCTGCCTCATCCTCACTCTCTGTCCTCACTACCTGTTACACCTGTACTTTGCTTATCCTCCTCCCGGCAGTGATATTGCTTCAACATATTGATGTGACATAGCTGATTCTTCTTTCCCCCTGTGATCTGAGGTATCAATCAAGCAACTAACTGTGCCAATCCTTTTGACTACTTTGTATGGATCACTGAACTGTGCTTTTAACGATTCATCCTGTAAAGGCAGTAATACTAACACACCATCCATCCCCAGTTGAAAAGTTCGGGTCTTGGTATTTGTCTACCTATCTCTTCATGGTGGTTTGGGAAGCTTTAAGGTGTCCCTGAGCCACTTTGTGAGCTGCTGTCTGAACCCAAATACATAATCTACCATGGAATATTCATCCCTCGATTCTTAAGAACTTCGATAAGTTTCAGAGCGCCTCTCGCCTCATGTAAACTAACTCAACAGGTAGATTCATTAGGTGCATCCCTAGTGGGCAACAAAAGAAACTTGTTTATTAAAACCCTCCTAACGTTCTGATACAAGAGATCTAAACTGGTGTAAATGACACTGCACAACATTTAATTGGTTAGCCCGATTTTAAACCCCCCCCCCCCCCCCACCCGCCCCATGATTTAACCTCAGCTTCCCATAAACCCACAATTTATTTAAAAAACCTCTAGAGAAAAACCACAGGCAAAACGCCACATTTCTGTCCAAAAGTTTCCACAATGCAACACAACCCACTCAATATTAGGTTGTTAGCCTTAAATTACCTTTTAAACCTCTGACTGCAATCCAAAACCTTCAAGCCGATCTCACCACGATACGGCTGAAAACACTTACAATCCCTAACACTGTCCTGGGTTGAAAGGCCTGAGTCGAGGTGACCAGCCCTGACCACCACACCCCCCCCCCGCCCCACACACACACCTGACTGCAGCGCTGGACCCTTTTACCTTGCCCTTTTATAATGATCCTTATCTAAAATATCAAAACTCATTTCCTGAAGGCACTCTGCTGAATGATGAACATGTTTCCTGAAGTCATCCTGCCGGATGGTCAGTGCTTAGCACCCTTTAATCTCTTTAACCTGTTACATGCCTCTGGTCCAGACAGACCCATTCATCGCTGATGTTGTTTCCACGACCAACACAGTGGACCCCATTCAGATGAAGCACCTCTGGCCCGCGGCCTGACATGCACGTAACAGGTTCCTGCCCTGCTTGGCCATAGTTGATGTTGTTTGTATCATAGCAATTGTTTTGGGCCATTTGTTACAATGGTGTTCCCAGCTTCTTAACTGAGTTGTCTGATGGTACCTTGTGTCATTGTTGTGATAATATCCCAGTGTCCTCGCGTAGTATCGGTTTTACTTCGATATTGGAATGTTTGGAGAATGAACCCCGACAGTGTAGCCTGGCTCTGTTTCTCCTGTTGAGGTTTGGCCTGTTTATTTGCAGTACTTGTGTCGGTGGGTTTTGGGGCTTTTATATTTCATAAAGTCCAGTTGCAGGGGATTCCTATCTTACAGGAGTGCACTGTTTGTCTCTAGTTCCACCACTCCATAGGTCACAACATATATTTAAATGATTTCCCCGGTTAGCTATATCGCCAAATATGTGCTTCACCTATGAATCTCAATATCAGACACAACCACTTCTGGTAGTCCATTAACTGCAATACTTTGAAGTAGCTTCTCAATTATAGCAGAAGACGTTGGTGACTTTGCCTAATATTTGAGTGGGTATCTACAATCAACAGAAACATTGTCCCCATGAAAGGTCACACATGGTCAATATTTAATCGTACCCATGGCCTTCCAGGCCACTCCCAAGGATGTAACGGAGCTGTTGAAGGTAACTTTTGCAATTGCTGACACTGCACACAATTCTTATAAGAACATAAGAAGTAAGAACAGGAGTAGACCATTCGGCCCCTCGAGCCTGCTCCATCATTCAATAAGATCATGGCCGATCATCCGGTGTTTCGATTTCCACATTCCCATCTAATCCCGGTAACCTTTGGTTCCCTTGCCTAACAAGAATTATCTATGCCTTAAAAAAAATTCAGTAACCCCACCTCCACCACCACCTCAGGCAGAGAGTTCCAAAGGCGCACAACCTCCTGACAGAAAAAAGTTCTCATCTCTGTCCTAAAAGGGCAACCCCTAATTTTAAAACAGTGCCCCCTGGTTCTGGACTCACCCACAAGAGGAAACATCCTTTCCACATCCAACTTGTCAAGTCCATTCAGGATCTTATACACTTCAATCAAATCATCCCTCACCCTTCTAAACTTTATTTATTCATTCATCGGATGTGGGCTTCTCTGGCTGGGCCAGCATTTATTGCCTATCCCTAGTTGTCCTTGAGAAGGTGGTGGTGAGCTGCCTTCTTGAACCGCTGCAGTCCATGTGGTGTAGACAGTGCTGTTAGGGAGGGAGGTCCGGGATTTTGTCCATGTGGTGTAGGTACACCCACAGTGCTGTTAGGGAGGGAGTTCTGGGATTTTGTCCATGTGGTGTAGGTACACCCACAGTGCTGTTAGGGAGGGAGTTCCAGGATTTTGTCCATGTGGTGTAGGTACACCCACAGTGCTGTTAGGGAGAGAGTTCCAGGATTTTGTCCATGTGGTGTAGGCACACCCACAGTGCTGTTAGGGAGGGAGTTCCAGGATTTTGTCCATGTGGTGTAGGCACACCCACAGTGCTGTTAGGGAGGGAGTTCCAGGATTTTGTCATGTGGTGTAGGTACACCCACAGTGCTGTTAGGGAGGGAGTTCCAGGATTTTGTCCATGTGGTGTAGGTACACCCACAGTGCTGTTAGGGAGGGAGTTCCAGGATTTTGTCCATGTGGTGTAGGTACACCCACAGCGCTGTTAGGGAGGGAGTTCCAGGATTTTGTCCGTGGTGTAGGTACACCCACAGTGCTGTTAGAGAGGGAGTTCCAGGACTTTGACCCAGCGACAGTGAAGGAACGGCGATATATTTCCAAGTCAGGATGGGGAGTGACTTGGAGGGGAACTTCCAGGCCATGCTGAAAGTTGGTTTCTTCTACCCTCACTTTTTCCTCTTTTCTCCTTGTTGCCGATTTGTTGGGTCTCCACTTTATCCTTGTATGATCCTCATACTCGCCGCCAGTTTGATGTGATGCAGTCGCCAGTTTATGGTGACTTGTGCATCACTCTTGCACACTTGCTGCAGGGTGACTGAGTTGGTACTTTAGAGTTTTCTGCAGGCACTTCTTAGGTGGAACGTATTCTGTTTATTTACAAGGTGCTCAGCAGCTACACATGTGATCTTCCATTATAACATCCTCCTTAAAGGCATATTACACATTAGGTAAAACCATAGTTACCACAATCCCTCTTCATCTTATCCTATCAACACATCCTTATATTTATTTCTCCATTATGTGTTTATCAAAGTTTCCTTTAAATATGAACAGTCAGCCACTTAAGCCAGATCAATGGCAGAATTGGCTTCATGCTGATCTGTAACTGAACTCTAAATACCTGCCTTTGCCCTTTAACCTTAATGCCTTTGGCTAACAAAAATTTATCAATCTCAGATTTAAAATTAGCAATTGAACCAGCGTCAAATAATGTCTGCAAGAGAATTCCAAGCTTCCACCACCCTTTGCACGTAGAAGCGTTTCCAAATTTGACTCCTGAAAGATCTGACTCTAGTGGACTCTGCCCCCTATCCTAAACTCCCCAACCAGTGGAAATAATTTCTCTCTATCAGCCCTCCCTGTTCCTCTTTTAATATATTAAACTTTGATCAAATTGCATCTTAATCTTCTAACTTGCTGCAAATGCAACCATAACTTGTGTAATCTCCTCTCCATAATTTAACTCTTGAAGTTCAGATATCATTCTGCTAAACTGGCGCTATAACACATATCCTGAGGAGGCCTTGACAGGGTGGTTGAGGAAAGGATGTTTCCTCTTCTGGGTGAATCCAGGGCTAGGGTCACTGTTTAAAAATAAGGGGTCGCCGATTCAAAACAGATCAGGAGGAATGCTTTCTCTCCAAGGGTCGTGAGTTTTTGGAACGCTTGCTTGCATTGCCTTTTGAGGAAGAGAGTCCTTGAATAATCTTAAGGCAGAGCTAGATAGATTCTTGATCCGCAAGGGGGTCAAAGGCTTTCGGGTGTCGGCAGGAGGTTACAATCAGGTCAGCCAGGATCTTCTTGAATGGTGGAGCAGGCTCGAGGGGCTGAGTGGCCTACTGTTAGTTCATGTGTTCATATGCTAGACTCATTCCAAGGCCATATATCCTTCCTAAGGTGCAGTGCCCAGAGCTGCTCAAGTACTCTGTAGTCTGTGGTATGGTCTGACTTGGGCTTTGTGTAGCTGAAGCTTGGCTTTTACCCCCTTGTATTCTGTTCTTCTAGATAGGAAGACCAGATGTTGGGATCATTCCCTGGACCTGTTGCACATTTTAATGATCTGTGTCCCTAGACCCCTCTCTTTGTGTCACCACTCTTTTTAGATTTTCACCATGTGGTAAGTTCCTTTTTAGATCCAAAGTAGGTAACCTCACACCTGCCCACGTTGAAATCCATGTGCCGCATTTTCACTTTTTAAAAAAAAAATTCACCATGAGATGGCGTGCAACAAAACATTTCGAGTTTTATACTGTGAAACTAACTGGGAGTGTTTCATTTATTCTTTCGTGGAATGTGGGCATCGCTGGCAAGGCCAGAATTCATTGCCCATCCCTAGTTGCCCTTGAGAAGGTGGTGGTGAGCTGCCTTCTTGAACCGCTGCAGTCCATGTGGTGTAGGTACACCCACAGTGCTGTTAGGGAGGGAGTTCCAGCGACAGTGAAGGAACAGCAATATATTTCCAAGTCAGGATGGTCTATGGCTTAGAGGAGAACTGCTGCCCTTGTCCCTCTAGATGGTAGTGGTCATGGGTTTGGAAGGTATTGTCTAAGGAGCCTTGGTGAATTCCTGCAGTGCATCTTGTAGGTGGTACACACTGCTGCCGCTGTGCGTCGGGGTGGAGGGAGTGAATGTGGATGTGCTGCCAATCAAGCGGGGCTGCTTTAAACCTGGATGGTGTTGAGCTTCTTGAGTGTAGTGGGAGCTGCACTCATCCAGGCAAGTGGGGAGTATTCCATCTCACTCCTGACTTGTGCCTTGTAGATGATGGACAGGCTTTGGGGAGTCAGGAGGTGAGTTACTCACTGCAAGATTCCCAGCCTCTGACCTGCTCTTGTAGCCACAGTATTTATATGGCTGGTCCAGTTCAGTTTCTGGTCAATGGTAACCCCAGGATGTTGATAGTAATTCAGCAATGGTAATGCCATTGAATGTCAATGGGAGATGGTTGGATTCTCTCTTGTTGGAGATGGCCATTGTCTGACACTTGTGTGACGCAAATGTTACTTTATCAATATCTCTTTCTGATGTTATGCTTCAGTCTACACTGCTTACAATGCTGCCCATCTGTGTGTCATTAGCAAACTTGGATATGTGGCTTTCCATCCCATCACCTAAATTGTTAATAAATGCAGTGAATAGTTAAGGCTCCAACACAGATCAGAATGACAGGATTGTTACAGCACAGAAGGAGGCCATTCAGCTCATTGTGCCTGGTCTCTGAAATGAACATTTCACCTAGTGCCATTTCCCCCACCTTCTCCCCATAACCGTGCACACTCTCCCTTTTCAGGTAACAATCTAATTCCCTTTTGAATATCTCAGTTGAACCTGCCTCCACAATACACTCAGGCAGTGCATTCCACACCCTAACCACTCGCTGTGTGAAAAGTTTTTCTCTCATATTGCTTTTGCTGCATTTACCAATTACCTTAAATCTGGTTCTCGGTCCTTCCACCAATGGGAACAGTTTCTCTCTACCATGCCCAAATCACTCATGATTTTGAAAACCTCTATCAAATTTCCTCTCATGCTTTGTTAAATGCTCTCTCAACCTGTCCTGTCACCTTCAATGACTTATGCACATATACACCCAAGTTCCTCTGCTCTAGCACCCCCTGTAGAGTTGTACACTTAATTTTGTACTGTCTCTCCATGTTTTCCCTACCAAAATGTATCACCTCACACTTCTCTCCATCAGACTTGTGGGGCATCACTACTGACCACCTGAAAATGACAATGTCTGCTTAATATCCTTGCTTTCCATCTCCTACCAACTCAGCCAGTTTCCTAACCAGGTCAGTCAGTTGTCTAATAAAAAGAGAAAATGCTGGAACTGTTCAGTAGGTCTGCAGTGCATCTGTCGAGAAACAGGGTTAACGTTTCAAGTCTGTGACCTTTTTTTTATCAGAAGTAGAACGTATTAGGATTTGAGTGAGTGAACAGGGGTTGATGGGAACAAGAAGCCAGGTCTGTAATAGGGCACAGGGCAGGAGACATTAAATAGCAAAAGGATTGATGGTGTATGGCCAAAGGGACTGGTATTGGAACAAGCAACAAAACAAAAGATGTGTCCAGAAGAGGTGTGAATGGCAGAATGCTGGGTAAATGCCATCTGAAAGCAAATCAGAAGAGAGAAACAAGATAAAAACAAACAGATGAAGAGAAAGGAAACAAAAATTGAGGCAAATGTTATGGTCTAAAATTGTTGAACTCAATATTGAGTCCAGAATGCTGTAAAGTGTGCAGTTGAAGGACGAGGTGCTGCTGGAGCTTGTTTAAATCCCAGAGGGAAACTTGAACAACTGCCATATATATAACTAACTTAGACATTAATTTAACAACAAATTGGACGCATACAAATTACCACCGTAATAACTTTTAAACAAATCCCCAAATTAATCACTCCCAGGTAAATCTTCATCAAGGCAACAATAACCCATAGGCTTAAACAGACACAAGGCAAAGCACATTTGACCTTACAAATTCGAAATGAGGTTCCTTTTCAGACACACAGGCTACAAGCTCATAGGCTGGTTAGATCGTGAATGCCTCTGACCTGCAGACAAACTCCTTTCTGTTTAGACCCAGTTTTCCCTTTGAATGTAAATTTTCCATTGTATCCTAGGCTTTCAATGTCACATCTTCTAACAATATTCCTTTCATTCCACCAATTGTATTGGTAATATAAATACATTGCTTGGCATCTCCTAGCTAGGTGCAAGATTTGAATGCCTTATTCAACAATTGCAAATGTAAACTTTACCTTTTCCTCCTTATGTTTATCTAATTAACATATCAAACTACTGTACATTAAAGCAACCAGACTAGCTGGCTTTAATCCAATTAAGTCACACATAGGTATACACATAGGGGCACACCCTACTACAAACCCAATTTGAAAATAATTTCCAATAACATTGTACACAATATCTCTTTATGAGTTGACATGCAGGGTGTACATACCATGTAAGAAAAGGTCAAAGCTATTCGCGAGGCACCTGAACAGAGAAACACGACAGAACCAAAGACCTTCTTAGAAATGATAAACTACCATGGCCAGTTCCTCCCCAATCTATCAACCATTCCGGCTCCATTACATGCATTGCTTAGGAAAAACTGTAAATGGATTTGGCAAGCTCTGCACCAGGATGCGTTCCTGAAGGTAAAGCAATCGTTAAGATCGTTGGCCCTACTTTGAGCCAAAGAAAGAGTTGATTTTAACCTGTGACATGTCCCCTTATGGAGTAGGGGCTGTACTTTCACACGAATGGTGGATGGCACCGAATGACCCATTGGTTGTACATCTCGCACACCTGCCCAGCTGGAACTTGACTCATAAGAGAGCATCAGAAATAGGAGCAGGAGTAGGCCATTTGGCCCCTCGAGTCCACTCTGTCCTTCAATAATTTCCCGCCTGCACCCCACCATAACCCTTGACTCCCTTTTTCATTCAAAAATCTGTCTAACTCGGCCTTGAGTGTATTCAATGACCCAGCCCCCGCCGCTCTCTGGGGAAGGGATTAATAGTGCTCTGAGAGAAGAAATTCCTCCTCATCTGGTCTTACCCCCTTATTCTGAAACAGTGCCCCAAGGTTCTAGATTCCTCCACGAGGGGGAAACATCCTCTCATCACCCACCCTGTCAAGACGCCTCAGGATCTTTTATGTTTCAATAAGATCACCTCTCATTTTTCTAACCTCCAATGAGTATAGGCCCAACCTGCTCAACCTTGCCTCATAAGACAAACCCTCTTCATCCCAGGAAGCAGCCTAATGAACCTTCTCTGAACTGCCTCCAATGCAAGTGTATCCTTCTGTATGTAAAAAGCCCCAAACTCTACACAGTCCCCCAGGTGCCGTCTCACTAACACCCTGTTCAGTTGTGGCAAGACTTCCTTGTAATAAAGGCCAATATCCTCTTTACTAATTGCTTGCTGTACCTTGCTAAAAAAAAAAATTATTTTATGTTCTCATCATCCCTAACAATTAGCTCAACGTCAGCTGCAGACGGATCATACTTCACTTTAAATGTGTGTATTTTTCTTAAACGAAGCTCCGTTCATTCCCCAGAAAACAATCCAGTTGAACTGTGCATGTTATCTCAATAGTCTTTCTGTGATTAGGGCAATTCCTTAGCAACTGAGCAGCTTCGTAGTTTTGCATCCAAAATAACCTTGAACCTGATCCGCAGTAAACTTTCACCTCGACACTTTGCACTGCAACTTTCTTTGACCCCACCCCCGCATCCGCTCAGCCACCAGCGATGCACCGGAGAGAGAGGCTTTTATCACAAACTCTATTACCTAACTACTGGCGCACCCCTCTCCCCGCCAACTGACTTGGGACGAAACCAGACTGTTTGCAGCCTTGGTGTCGCATTTCACCTGTGATGAGCTTCCCAGCCATATTCCCGCTGTCATGAAGACTGTGTTTCCACCTCCATAACATTACCCAACTCCATCTCTCCTGCAGCTCACCTGCTGCTGTAACCCTCATCCATCCCTTTGTTACCTCCAGGCTTAATTTCTCCAACACATTCCTGGCTGGCCCTTCCACGTTTACTCTCAGATGAAAGCCTAATATTGAGGATGCTGGAAACCTGAAATAGAAACAAAGAATGCTGGGAAAAGTCAGCAGGTCTGGCAGCATCTGTGGAGAGGAACACAGAGTTAACATTTCGAGTCCGTAAGTCTTCTTCAGAGCTCTGGTGAGTTTTTCCAGCATTTTTTGTTTTACCCCCCAACTCAACCTTAAGCTCACCCAAAACTCTGCTGCCCATGTCTGAACTTGTACCAAGTCCCATTCACCTATCACGCCTATGCTTGTTGACCTATGTAGGCTCCTGGTCAAGCAATGCCTCCATTTTAAAATTCTCACCCCCTCATCCTCGTGCTACAATTATTCCATGGCCTCGCCCTTCCCTATCCCTGTAAGCTCTGACACGACCTTAGTCTTGGGCTTGAGATCCTGGTCCTCAAATTCTCTTTCCCTCAGTCGGTCAAAGGCTGAATCAGCACATTGGAGGTGATGGTGAATTTCCCTGTCTACGTCTACCTTCATCGAGAGGAGGCTCCCAGGCTACAGAAAGTGGTCTTCATTTTCCAGGATCTCACCATCGATCTTAATCGATGCAGGAAGGTATTTTGCTGTGGGAGCTGCTCCTGTAAGACGAACTTAGGTTTCCGGGTGTTTCGTGAAAGGCCCATTTTCTCGTTACCTTTGGAAAAGGAGCTGACGATGACCTGGGGCGAACACACACAAGCATCATCTGCACACAGAAGATCAACGACTGAGGCTGGAGTTTCGAGTCCTCTGAAGAAGGGTCATACGGACTCGAAACATTAACTCCGTTTCTCTCTCCGCAGGTGCAGGAAGGCCTGTTGAGTTTTTTCCACGTTTTCAGTGAGATTTGGACAAGCTGAGTGAGTGGGCAAAAGCATGGCAGATACAGTATAATGTGAATAAATGTGAGGTTATCCACTTTGGTAGCAAAAACAGGAAGGCAGATTATTATGTGAATGGCTATAAATTGAGAGAGGGGAATGTGCAATGAGACCTGGGTGTCCTTGTACACCAGTCGCTGAAGGTAAGCATGCAGGTACAGCAGGTGGTAAAGAAGGCAAATGGTATGTTGGCCTTCATAGCCAGAGGAGTCGAGTACAGGAGCAGGGATGTCTTGCTGCAATTGTACAGGGCCTTGGTGAGACCACACGGAATATTGTGTGCAGTTTTGGTCTCCTTAGCTGAGGAAGGATGTACTTGCTATAGAGGGAGTGTAGCGAAGGTTTACCAGACTGATTCCTGGGATGGTGGGACTGACATATGAGGAGAGATTGAGTCAGTTAGGATTATATTCGCTGGAGTTCAGAAGAATGGGGGGATCTCATAGAAACCTATAAAATTCTAACAGGTCTAGATAGGGTAGATGCAGGAAGGATGTTCCCGATGGTGGGGTAGTCCAGAACCAGGGGTCACAGTCTGAGGATATGGGGTAGACCATTTAGGACTGAGATAAGGAGAAATTTCTTCACCCAGAGAGTGGTGAGCCTGTGGAGTTCGCTACCTCTGAAAGTAGTTGAGGCCAAAACATTTTATGTTTTCAAGAAGGATTTAGAAATAGCTCTTGGGGCGACAGGGATATGGGGAGAAAGCGGGAGCAGTCTATTGAGTTTGATGATCAGTCATGATCATAATGAATGGTGGAGCAGGCTCGAAGGGCCGAATGGCCTACTCCTCCTAGTTTCTATGTTTCTATGTTTCTGTTTTTGTTTATACTATATGATTGATACCAGAGTGTTTATAGCTTTTGGCCTTGAGTGAATAGTTTTGTGTCATTTCTGTTAATTATCTACAAGCCCTTGGGTAATTTGCTGGAGATGCAGTTTAGTAATTAACTTTGTATTGGTCAATGTTTGTTCAGCTTTTGCTCAGCTGACTGTGCTGTGGTCTTAGGAACATAGGGGCAGAAGTAGGCCATTCAGCCTACCAGCCTGTTCTGCCTCTTAATGCCATTGGTGTCACAGTATTCAAAAGAAACCAACTGGTTTGGCCTCTATCCAGTTGTGTTCTCCACACATTGTGGGTGATGTGGATAGGTAAAGCAGCTAAGGCTCTTACACAAGATGAGATAGGCTCAAAGATCTGGTTCTTCAAAGTTAGAAGACTTGGGGTTAATTTGGCCAATGTATATAAGATATTGAAGGGACTAGATTGTCTTTGTGTAGACAATTGGTTGCAACGAAGCAGGTTAGAGATGTTAGATCAGGGTGCAATGCCAAGATGTGGTCCTTTAGTACAATATTGGAACCGACTGCCGCCTCATGTGATGGATACTATTTCACTAAATTCCTTCAATCGAGAACTGACCTCATTTCCAGCAGAGGCTGAGATCACCTCATGTAAAGGCTTAGAGCTGCAATGGCATCAATCAGGGCCCGAGGGGGTGGGGGTGGGGGTCTCCTGGGCTAGTTTAGAGCATCGAAGGGGGTGGGAGAGGAATTTTCCAGATTGTCTTCGATTATTGGCTTGAGCTTTTAACTGTTTTTTTGCCTTTCCCAGGAATCCTTGAGGGCTTGAAGCAGGAGTGCGACTATTGTGATGCACGGTTTGTGGCAGTTCTGTGAGAGAGGCTGGATGGATCAGTGAATTATTTCTCCTGTGTCAATGCTCATTGTAAAGTGTGATCGATTCCAGCATTGGTCAGTGCTGACGAGAAGCCCAGTGTTTCATGTAAAGGATAACTCTCCACAGGCGCTGCCCAACTGCTGACTTCCTTACCTCACACCTGGGTTTGCTACAAGCTAGTTAATGGGGATTCTTAGCCATTGCTGTGCATCATGTGACCACTGGGATGGTAGAAGGTAAATGAGCTGAACTTTGCATCCTTTATAATTCAGCAGTCCCTACACACCTATCGTTACAGGCAGTCAATGTTAATGGCAACACCACAAAGAACTAAAATGTAAGTTTTAGCTTGTAGGAGCCTTGATTACAGAAAATAATCAAGCAACCTAGGTTCAGGAGAGATTCCTTGAGCTGTATGTTCTCAATCCAACTAGAAAGATGAGAATTTTTTTTCTCTCAGAGGGTTGTGAGTTTGTGGAACGCGCTTCCCCAGAGAGCAGTGGAGGCAGGGTCAATGAATATTTTTAAGGCTGAGTTAGATAGATTCTTGACAAACAAAGGAGTCAAAAGTTTCTCCAGGGGGGAGAGGAGGGTAGACGGAATATGGAGTTGAGGTCACAACCAGATCAGCCAGTATCTTATTGAATGGCGGAGCAGGCTTGAAGGGCCAAATGGCCTACTCTTGCTTCTTATTCATATATTCATAAAGAAGGCACTGCTGGATCTGGTGCTGTGGAATGAGGTGGACCAAGTGCCTGTGGGGGAGCACTTGGGTAAGAGTGATCATCATAAAGTTTAGACCAGCGATGCAGAATATTAATGAACAATCAGAAGATTAGAAGAGGACTCACTTCATTGGGATGGAGGGGATCGAGCCAGGATAAAGCGGAACCAAAAACTGAAAGGAAAAACTGTAATGGAAGAATGGGTGCTCTTTACTGCGGTGGCACGTAGGTACATTCCAACAAGGGACCAAAGCCAGAGCTCGTTGGATGATGCGGGAGATTGAGGTTAGGATGAAACAAAATAAGGAGGGTGCATGATGTATGTCAGGTGAACTCTTCAAGTGAGAACCAGACCAAATACAATAGATTGAGAGGGAAATGAAGAGGAAAATAAGACGGGCAAAGAGAGAGTATGAGAATAGAATGGCAGTCAATATAAAAGGTAACCCAAAACTCCTTGACTGGCATGTAAACAGTAAGCAGGTGGTAAGAAATGGGATAGGGCCATTAGGGTTAAAGAAGGAGACATGTGTTGAGAGGTGCAAGGTAGGGCTAGAATGCTTAATATGTGCCCTGTATCAGTGTTTACTGAGGAAGAGAATACTGATAGAAGTGGAGGTGGCAGAGGTAATGGATGGGAAAATTGATCTGCAGGAGGTACTAGAAAGGCTGGGAGTGGATAAGTCGCCTGGTCCAAATGGCTTGCATCCCAGGTTGCTAAGGGAAGTTGGGGGGGGTGACGATAGCAGAGGGGCTTGCCATAATTATCCAATCTTCCCTAGATATGGGGGAAGGTGTCAGACGATTGGCAAATGTGGGACCCTTATTCAAGAAAGAGTGTAAGGACAGTCCGAGTAGCTACAGGTCAGTTAGTTTAACATCAGTGGACAAAGCTTCAGAAACAGGAAAGATTAACAGGCACTTGGAGAGAAAAAAAACAGGAAATGCTGCAAAAACTCAGCAGGCCTGACAGCATCCATGGAGAGAGAAACAGAGATAACGTTTCGAGTCCATGTGACTCTTCTATGGGACCTACCGAGCTACACACAACATCCTTTACACCACTCTCTCTCCACAGAGGCTGTCAGACCTGCTGAGTTTTTCTGGCAATTTTTGTTTTTGTTTCAGATTCCCGGCCTCCGCAGTATTTTGCTCTTATCCTTGTAAAAGGCAGATCGTGCCTGCTGCTCTGATGGAATTTCTTGACGCAGTAACACATAAAGTTGATGAAGGGAATGCAATGGATGTTGTTGAGATGGATTTGAAGAAAGTGTTTGACAAAGTACCACATAAAGAGCTGGTTTACAAAACTCAGGCGCATAGAATAGGAAGGTTAGTGTCAGCTTAGGTTAAAAAAAAATCTGGCTTAAGGACAGAAAACAGTGGGTCGTGAAAAGTGATTGTTTTTTAGACTAGAGGGCGTTAGGAAGTGGTGTTCCTGAAGGGTCAGTGCCAGAACCACTGCTTTTTTTGATAAATATTTAATGACTTGGATATTGGAAAAAAGAGTGAAGTATCAAAATTTGTCAATGATAATGAACTTGGAAGTGTGACCGCACATTGAGGATGATTCTAATCGACTGCAACAGAGCGTAGAAAGGCTGCAAGAATGGGCACACAGGTGGCAGATGGAATTTAATACAGAGAAGTGTGAGGTGATGCATGTTAACATAAAGAATAGGGAAACATTTAAAGGTGCAGTTCGAAAGAGCGTGCAGGGACAGAGGGAACTGGGGACTCGCATGAATCAGTGTTTGAAGGTGGCCGGACATATTGTGTGTTGTCAGGACGACACAGAGAGGCTGCAAGGGGAATTACTGAGTGGGCAAGAGCATGGCAGGTGGATGACAGGGGTCTAGAACCAGGGGACGCAGTTTCAGAATAAGGGGCAGGCCATTTCAGTCTGAGATCATGGGGAATTTCTTCACTCAGAGGGTGGTGAATATTTGGGATTCTCTGCTTTGGGAAGCTCAGTCACTGAGTATGTTCAAGACTGAGACTGATAGATTTCTAGATGCCAATGACATCAAGGGATAGGGGGATAGCGTGGTGAATGGTGTTGATGTAGATGATCAGCCACAATCGGGTTGAACGGCAGAGCAGGCTTGAGGGGCCGAATGGCCTACTTCTGTTCCTATGTTCCTTTGAGAGAGTGGTTAGCAAAGCACATCGGATCTTGGGCTTCATAAATGGAGGCATTGAGTACAAAAGCAGGGGAGATATTCTGGCCCTTTATAAAGCTCGGGTGAAGCTCCTACTAGAGCATTGCATTCAGTTCTGGCAACCACCCAATCTGCCTATGTTGCTGGAATTTTACAGCCCCTTCATTGCGGGGGTGGGGCTATAAAATGAGGAGAGCCATTAAACAATTCATTGACTCCAGTGGGACTGTAAAACCCCACTGGTGTAACGTTCCGCCCATAGTGTGTTTCTATCTGCCTATTGATACCTAATAGACCTCTTACCTTATCGTATTCCATCTCTTTAGATATTTATCACAGAGATTCCTACCTAGAGAATCTACCAATCTTACCCAGCCTGGTGCTAGACATGATGCCAATGGGCCAGCACAAACTCGTATCTTCCTGCAATTGGGTGCCAGCCTACAGTGCCAATTTTTGTGTTTCAGGGGCTACATCTATTAACTCCTTCTGACACTATAATGACCCAGCTAATATGAGGCTGGCTGTTCTCCTACGCTATACCTGTTTCTGAATCATTCTCCAGGTTACCGGTTGTCTTTTGAGGACTGGTGGGACATGCTGGGCTAGTTTCCACTGGAGTTTAGAAGAGTGAGGGGTGATATGATTGAAGTGTACAAGATCCTGAAGGTTATTGACAAGGTGGATGTGGAAAGGATGTTTCCTCTTGTGGGTGAGTCCAGAACTAGGGGGTCATTGTTTTAAAATTAGGGGTCACCCTTTTAGGACAGAGATGAGGAGATTTTTTTCTCTGAGAGTTGTTCGACTTTGGAACTCTCTGCCTCAGAAGGTGGTGGGGGCGGGGTCATTGAATATTTTTAAGGCAGAGGTAGATGGACTCTTGTTAGGCAAGGGGATCAAAGGTTATTGGGGTTAGATGGGGATGTGGATATTGAAACACAAGAAGATCAGCCATGACCTTATTGAATGGCAGAGCAGGCTCGAGGGGCTGAATGGCCTCCTCCTGCTCCTATTTTACGTGTTTGCACTTTGTTGGAATTTTCTTCGGCATTCCAAGTGACTTTTCACAGCAGCCTAGGTGAACCAGATTGGGGAGCGTTCCTCTTGGCCAAGTTGTACATTAAGCTCACTCACCACCTCCATTCTGCGTAAATCACCGAGTGCAAACAATGCACGGGGTGTGAATGACCTTTCGGAACCAGGCGGGGGTCTGCTGACCCCCAGGGTTCTCCTTCAGGTGGGCCCTTTCACAGCTACGTTAATTTGTCTTGGGGAGAGCTGATCTTTACAGCAGACCTTTGAGCTGGGTCTTGGCAGGAGGCAATCGAAGCATCTCGCATTCTCAAATTTGTTTCTAAGTGACTGAGATGGCTGTGGGGGGGGGCAGTGGGGGGGGGGGGTTGGTGGTGGTGTTGGTGTGGTGGTCTCAGGGTGGGGAGGGGGTGCCACGGGGGAGAGAGAGGCTGCGAATCTGTGGCCTGTGCACCAGCCTGAGCTCTCTCCCTAACTGCTAGACATCTTCGTTGAAACAAAAGATGGTGGACAGCTGAGGGTTACCCTGGCAACAGTCGGGTGCAGAAAGCAACAAAAGCAATTGGAGGCTCCCTTGAAAGAGAGATTTGCATTTATACCAAGCCGTTCACAACCTCAAACCAGTCCCAAGCACTTTTCAGACAGCAACGCACTACTGAGGAGTGTACACACAGTCCTAGTCCAGGAGAAGCAGCAGACAATTTGCGCACAGCGAGATCCCACCAATCAGCAATTGTGATAATGCACAGGTAACCTGTGATGTTGGTTAAAGGATAAATATTGGCTCAGGACACAGAGGGGAACCCCCCACCCCCACCACCCCAACCAACCCCGCTCCCTGCGTCACCCCCACCATGCTGGACCTGACATAGAAAGGGTTAACGTGGGACTGGGTACAGCACCACCCACAGTGTGATGTAAAGGAACATGTGACCTGAGTCTAAGGGTAGTCTTGTACTAGACAGAGACGAGGGTAGAGGCAAGCATGGAGGGTCTCAACTAGCCCTTATGGTGGCAGGTTCCAAGTTCTAAACATTCTCAGGTAAAAGAAATTTCACTTGAATTTCCTGTTAGATGTAATAGCGACTACTTAACATTTATTCAGGAGCTGTAGTTTTGCACCTCCTGGAAGCATCGTCTCATCGCCCCTCTCATTATTGTAAGGACCTCCGTTGGGTTACCTCTTTTCCAGAGGCAAGACCCCCACAGCCTGATCAGCCGTTCCTGATAAGAATATGTCCCCAGTGCTGATACCATCCTCCGAAATCTTTTATCTTTCTCCTACCTTCAGCAATGCCTCTATATTTTTTCATGTAACATGTGGACTGTACAACAGAAGTGTGGTCCAACAAAGGCTTCAGACCTCTCTCTCTCACCTCCTTTATTGGATGCTCCTTAAAACCCATCTCTTTGACTGAGATTTCAAACACCTAACCCCTCCTAATGGATCCGTTTCTCTGGCTGAGAACGTTACTGTGAAGCACGGTTACAATGCTAAAGGTGCTATAGAAATGCAAGTTGTTGGTGTAGACTGAGTGGCCCAGATGTGCAGGACCTGGATTCGCTGCACAATTATATAGAAGTGCCCAGATATCCAAGCAGCAACAGGCCATTCAACCCATGCTAGATTTTACCAACCCTGCAAGCAAACAGTTCCAATCACATTTACCCATCCTAGTCCCATATCCCTTCCACCACTCTTCCTTCAGCTACCTATTTAATGAAAGCCAATGATTTTCCCCATGAATGCACTGAATGGCTCTTGGGTAGATAAGATCATAGAATTTTTAATCTTTGGTTATTTGTTTGTTCACGTGTTGTGGGATTCGCTGGCAGGGCCAGCATTTATTGCCCATCCCTAATTGCCCCTTGAGAAGGTGGTGGTGAGCTGCCTTCTTGAACTGCTGCAGTCCCTGTGGTGTAGGTACACCCATAGTGCTGTTAGGGAGGGAGTTCCAGGATTTTGTCCGTGTGGTGTAGGTACACCCATAGTGCTGTTAGGGAGGGAGTTCCAGGATTTTGACCCAGCGACAGTGAAGGAACAGTGATATATTTCCAAGTCAGGATGGTGAGTGACCCTGTCTCCACCACACTCTCAGACAGTGCATTCCAGATCCTAACCACTCGATTGACCCTGTCTACACCACACTCTCAGACAGTGCATTCCAGATCCTAACCACTCGATTGACCCTGTCTCCACCACACTCTCAGATAGTGTATTCCAGATCCTAACCACTCGATTGATCCTGTCTCCACCACACTCTCAGACAGTGCATTCCAGATCCTAACCACTCGATTGACCCTGTCTCCACCACACTCTCAGACAGTGCATTCCAGATCCTAACCACTCGATTGACCCAGTCTCCACCACACTCTCAGACAGTGCATTCTAGACCCTAACCACTCGATTGACCCTGTCTCCACCACAATCTCAGACAGTGCATTCCAGATCGAAACCACTCGATTGACCCTGTCTCCACCACACTCTCAGACACTGCATTCCAGACCCTAACCACTCAATTGACCCTGTCTGCACCACGTTCTCAGACAGTGCATCCCAGACTGTATACACTAGCTACCTTGTTTTATCAACTGCACCTCAATGCTTGGGTCATCTAGTAGGAAAATAATGAAGCCAGAGTAATTCAGCCAACAATCTGTATCTGTCTTCCTGGCAGAAAAGAGTAACATACTGCCTGAGACTGCGGAGTCGGCAGGTTTAATCAGGCCTTTCAGAAGGGTATCAGATAAACGTGTAATGGTAATGTCACAGGGCTAGTAATCCAGAGCCCATCATTTGTTTTATTCATAGTATGTGGGCATCACTGGCTAGGCCAGCATTTATTGCCCATTCCTCATTGCCCTTGTTTAGTGGACGTTTAAGAGTCAAACGCATTGCATTGGAGTCACATGTGGGCCAGACCCAGGGAGGACAGCTGGTTTCATTTCGTGAACCAGATGGGTTTTTACAACAATGGTTTCATGATCATCGGCAGGCTTTTAATTTCCACCATCTGCAATGGCGGGATTTGTACTCGGATCCCGGAGCATTCCCTTGGGTCTCTGGGTTACTAGCCCAGCAACAATGCCACACGCCATCACCTCCCCTAAAGGAATCTAGGGACAAGGGTTCAAATCCATCCTCCGCACCAGCTTGTGGAATTTCAATTCAATTGATAAACCTAGAATGTAAAGCTACTCTCAGTCACGGTGACCATGAAACCATTGCTGATTGTGGTGAAAACCCATCTGGATCACTAATGCCCTTTAGGGAAGGAAATCTGCCTCCTTACCCGGTCTGGCCTACATGTGACTCCAGACCCACAATAATGTGGTTGACTCTGAAATGGCCGAGCCAGACACTCATTTCAAGGGGATTTGGAGATGGGCAACAAATTTGCCATGAAAGAATTTTTAAAAAACCTATAGGGGTAAATAAAATACAGGGAAATGACTGGCAATTGGGACTAGCTAAATTTGCAGGGCTACGGGGGTGAGGGCAAGGGTGAGGGAATGGGGACTCGCTGTGTTGCTCTTGCAGAGAACCAATGGGCTGAATTGGCCTCCCTCTGTCCTGTAACCATTCTCTGATCTATGGTTCTACGAAGACATTTTGGAAGTAGTGGGGGAGTATGAGGATAGTGCATATGAGGAAGGTGGAGATCAGCCATGATCTTACTGACTAGCAGAGCAGATTCAACCGGCCAAACGGCCTATCGCTGCTGCTATTTCCTATGAAAGCTGCATGTTCTCAGTGGAGTCCTGCACAGAGCCACACGATCGAGCTCCTCCAGCAAAGTTTTGGAGCCAGGGGCTTAACACGGATTACATAACGTTTACAGCACAGCAGGTCGGCTGCTTATTCCCCTCCACCCGCCCCCCCCACCCCCCACCACCCCCCCCACCCCCCCCACTTCCTGTATTTGAAACCATGGCCAGAACTTTCCGGATGGCGGGGAACATATCCCCGCTGACACTCCCTGCCCTGCCCTGCCCTGCCCTGCAGCCATTTCAAACTCCGATAAGCATCGGGTGCCACAGGCGGGGACTCACTTGGGGATGAAGCCCCACCTTAGAGAGCTGCCGGCCAATCTGATTGGCTGGCGTTGGCCGGTTCTCTAATCCATGCAGCCACTGCAGATGCTGCAGCGGACAGGGCAGCAAGTGCTTAATGGTGCCAGAGCCGAAAGCCCCGGGACTGGACGCTAATGGAAACTTTCGGGGTCCCAGGGCGGGGAGGGTCGCCAAGGCCTTTGGCTGGGGGTGGGGGTGGGGGGCGGGTGGTGGGCGATTGTGTTGGCAGGGGGAAGGGAGGAGAGTGGGGGGAGAGATGTCCAGCAACTACCGGACCTCAAACCGGCAGCGAGGGTGCCCAAAGTTAGAGGAGGGCTCCTGGTACAGGTGCCCCCTTCCTCCCCACCCGTTTTCCCACCTGAAGCCCGAACCCGATTTATCTTTGGGTCCCCCACCGGCCTAAAAATTGAAGCTGGGTGGGAGACCACCCATAAGTGGCCGTTATTGGCCACTAAAGAGCCTCAATTGGGGCAAGGATGGGTGGCCCATCTGAGGACTCGCCTGTCCCTGCGAGGTCAGTGTGGGTGGGGGGTGCAGAGGAAAGCCTTCTCTTTGACACCGCCCTAAAAACCCGTCCGTGTGAGAGCATGAAGTTCATGCCCACAGTCAGAACCTGAATTCCCATCACTGCTCTGTAGCACCTGGTCTTATTTTCCGGCTACCGAGGAGTGAGACACTTGTGCGCCTCTCTCAGAAATATCCAAGGGTGTCTTGCATACACTGAATTATTCCCAATTACCAGAGCAAAGAATGGATTACCAGGGGAGCAATGAATCCACCATATAAATATTTTTGACCACGCAGGCCAGTGGAGAGTGACATCTGAACATTGCCAGAAGTGACTCGGCTGTGGTACAGTGCTGGTTTAAATTTCAAACAATCTTTGGCAATTAACTGTCAGTCAACATCAACTAGTGCATTCTCATGCCAATGCTTCTACCAATCAGAATGAATAAATTAAATTAAATACAATAGTGATGGCAGAATGGGGTGATGTGTTGTTGCTACAGCATGTGGGAGCTGCTGGACACCAAGGCGATCCAGAGCGAACACATCTGTAGTCAGTGTTTTTAGCTTGAGGAACTTCGGATCCGAGTTAAGGAGCTGGAGTCTGAGCTGCAGACAATGCACCACATCAGGGAGGGGGAAAGTTTCCTGGACACTTTGCTCCAAGAGGCGGTCACACCCCTCGGATTAGGTAATTCAAATCTGGTCTGTGATCAGGGACAGGAGGGTATGACTGCAGGTGAGGTAGGTGTGGGGATCCAGGGGGTAGCGTTCAAGGGGTCTCAGCCCCTGCAATTGTCCAACAGTTACGAAGTTCTTGAAAGCTGTGTGGACAAGAGGGAAAGTTTTAAAAATCAACAAAAGATGACCAAAAAAAAAATAAAGAGCGAAAATAATCTTTAAGGGCAAACTAACAAGTAATATCAAAATGGTCAGTAAGAGCTTCTTTAAATATGTAAAAAGTAAGAGAGAGGCCAAAGTGAACATAGGTCCCTTAGAGAATGTGGCTGGGAAAATAATAGTGGGGAGCCAGGAAATGTCAGAGGAGTTGAATAAATACTTTGCATCAGTCTTCATGGTAGAAGTTACTAATAGCATTCCAAAAATACTAAATAATCAAGGGGCAAAAGAGGGGGAGGAAATAAATACAATAACTATCACAAGAGAAAAAGTACTAGGGAAACTAATGAGGCTAAAGGCTGATAAGTCCCCTGGACCTGATGGGTTGCATCCTAGGATATTGAAGGAAATAGCTGCAGAGCTGGTGGATGGACTAATCTTCCAAGAATCCTTAGATTCTGGAAAAATGCCAGAGGGTTGGAGAACAGCCAATTCAAAAAGGGAGGGAGACAAATAACAGATAACTATAGGCCAGTTAGCTTAACATCTGACATTGGGAAAATGTTAGAGGCTATTATAAAGGATGTAATAGCAAAGCATTTAGAAATACATAATATAATCAAGCAGAGTCAGCATGGCTTCATGAAGGGGAAATCATACCTCACAAATGTATTAGAATTCTTTGAGGAGGTAACAAGCAGGATAGATAAAGGGGAACCAGTAGATATAATACATTTGGATTTCCAAAAGGCATATGATAAGGTACCGCAAATAAGGCTACTTAATAAGATAAGAGCCCACGGTGTTTGGGGTAGTATAAAAGCATAGATAGAGGATTAGCTAATTAATAAAAGACAGAGTTGGGATATAGGGGGCATTTTCAGGATGGCAACCTGTAACTAGTGGAGTGCCACAGGGATCAGTGCTGGGGCCACAATTATTTACAATATATATTAATGACTTGGATGAGGGAAATGAATGTACTATCGCCAAGTTTGCGGGTGACACAAAAATAGGTGGGAAGGCAAGTGGTGGGGTTGACACAAAGAGTCTACAGAGGGATATAGACAGGCTAAGTGAGTGGGCAAAAACTTGGCAGATGGAATATAATGTGGGAAAATGTGAGGTTATGCATTTTGGCAGGAAGAATAGAGGAGCTGAATATTATTTAAATGGAGAAAGACTGCAGAAAGCTGCAGCACAGAGGGATTTGGGGGTCCTTGTGCATGAATCCCAAAAAGCTAACATACAAGTTCAACAGGTGATAGGGAAGGTAAATGGAATGTCGGCCTTTATTTCAAAGGGAATAGTATGTAAAACAAGGAAGTCCTGCTAAAACTATACAAGGCACTAGTTAGACCACACCTACAATATCATGAGTACTTTTGGTCCCCTTATTTAAGGAAATATATACTGGTGGTGAGCAGACTGGAAGGGCTGAATGGCCTACTTCTGCTCCTATGTCTTATAGTCCACTTGCAACCCAATCAGCACTCTCCTCCCATGCAGTATAAATTGTTGCTTTCCCCTTATGTTGGTATTCTTGTGAAGTGTCCTTGTGAGTGCAAGGTGGAAATCTTCAACATGTCTCTTTCTTTGGCAATAGTCAGGTACTGAAAGAGTTAAGTCAGTTATTTGCCTCCTCCTTCAACCTTTATAAAGTGGCTCACTTGAGACCATTGATCAGTATCAACTGAAGGTTTCAGGTACCTGGTATCAGGTTGTTTCCATTTCCTCTACTTGTGCTGTAATCAGAACAGGTAAAGTCCAAAGATGAAGAAGCTCCTACTCCTCGGGTGTGCTCTGGCTATTTGTGTCCCTTTGGGTAAGAAGACAGCAACAAAATAATACTATTTATAAATAACTCTCTGATCAATAAGTATGTTTGCCCTGACTTCTTGACTTTGCTTTGTTTCTGAAAACGAATTAAAAACGAAACAGACAGGTCAAAAAAAAATGAATTTGCAAGACACAGGAATGTGGGTCTTTATCCCAGTAGGGTTGGAGTGCAAAAGGGTGGGAGTTATGTTCTAAAACATCAGTTGGATCCCAACTGGGACAACACATTCTGTTCTGGCCACTGCACCTCAGGAAGGATATCACTGGGCTTTGAGTGGGTGCAGCATGGATTCACGAGGCTTTATAAGGGGCAAATTCTGTGAACAAGTTCCAAAGGTGAGTCTTGAATTCCTTTGAGTGAATGAATAAAAAGGTAAACACTGGGAAATAGCAAGACTGGCCTTGTATACCTTAAATGGAGCACCAGTAAACTGGGTAATAAGAGTCCTGGTCCTAATTTGGGAGAGTAAGAGTTGGTCTAATTAAGGAGATAAAAAGTGTGTATTGGATAGATGGCTGTCATTATTTAGTCTGGTGCCGAGGGGGTTGTGAGGGAGTCCAGAACAAAGTGGGAACAACCTTCAAATTAGAGCGAGACTGTTTTAGGGGTGAAGGCAGAGAGAAAATCGTTTGCATCAAGTGGGAGTCTGGAACTCACTCAGCTGACAGGCTGGAAATTTCTAAACTGAGCTTGATAAGTCTGCACTGCGGTCCAGGGTATTATTAAGGATTACAGAGCTAGAGCGGGTCAATGGAGTTACAACACACGGATCAACCCTGGTCAACCAGGTTTGAGGGGCTGGATAGTCTGCAACTGCCCCTGTGCTCCAATGTGCCCTGGTTTACAATCCCCTGACTCCTCCGCTGGATTTTGCGTTGTCAGACTCGGAAGCTGTATCCTGTATAGCAGTGGGTGGGCAACCAGCGCATGCGGCCCATGAGACATTTTGTCAACCGTTGTTCACGCGCAGGGTTGCCAGGTTATGCTGGTTTCCACCCAAGTAATTGGATAGAAATCATCCCTAGTTGCCCATTGAGAAGGTGGTGGTGAGCTGCCTTCTTGAACTGCTGCAATCCATGTGGTGTAGGTACACCCACAGTGCTGTTAGGGAGGGAGTTCCAGGATTTTGTCCGTGTGATGTAGGTACACCCACAGTGCTGTTATGGAGGGAGTTCCAGGATTTTGTCCATGTGGTGTAGGTACACCCACAGTGCTGTTAGGGAGGGAGTTCCAGGATTTTGTCCATGTGGTGTAGGTACACCCACAGTGCTGTTAGGGAGGGAGTTCCAGGATTTTGTCCATGTGGTGTAGGTACACCCACAGTGCTGTTAGGGAGGGAGTTCCAGGATTTTGTCCATGTGGTGTAGGTACACCCACAGTGCTGTTAGGGAGGGAGTTCCAGGATTGTAACCCAGCGACAGTGAAGGAACGGTGATATATTTCCAAGTCAGGATGGTGAGTGACTTGAGGGGAACTTCCAGGTGGTGGTGTTCCCATCTATCTGCTGCCCTTGTCCTTCTAGATGGTGGTGGTCGTGGGTTTGGAAGGTACTGTCGAAGGAGCCTTGGTGAATTCCTGCAGTGCATCTTGTAGATGGTACACACTGTGCTACTGTGCGTCGGTGGTGGAGGGAGTGAATGTTTGTGGATGTGGTGCCAAACAAGTGGGGCTGCTTTGTCCTGGACGGTGTCGAGCTTCTTGAGTGTTGTGGGAGCTGCACTCATCCAGGCAAGTGGGGAGTATTGCATCACACTCCTGACTTGTGCCTTGTAGATGGTGGACAGGCTTTGGGGAGGTGAGTCAGGAGGTGAGTTACTTGCCACAGATTCCCAGCCTGTGACCTGCTCTTGGAGCCACAGTATTTATATGGCTGGTCCAGAGCTTGTCACAACCATGACCCAGACATGAGTGGAGGAGCTGAGTGCCATTGAGACAACCACTGCCCACAACATGAAGGCAACGTTTAACCAAGTAAAGGCAGGAAGGAGCCCAAAACATACCTGGGAGCAATGAGCAATTGCGGATGGGCAATAAATGCTGGCCTAGCCAGCGATGCCCACATCCCATGAATGAATTTAAAAAGTTATGGAGTGTTATCAAACTAAAGTTGACACCTCACCACAGAAGGAGCAGTTTGATCAAAGGGGCAAGTTTTAAAGAGTGTCTGAAAAGAGAGAGAGAGAGAGAGAGGTGGAGAGGTTTAGGGAGTGAATTCCAGCGCTCAAGCCCTAAGCAGCTGATGTCACAACCACGAACCACAGGGTTATTAAAATCAGGGTATGTGCAGGAGATCTGAATTCGAGGAATGTGTTGAGTGTTGTAACACTATAGGCACCAATTGCTCAGAAGGGATTGTGTTATGGGTTCATTTATTGAGACTCGGCACTTGAGAACATTTATACAAAGGTAGAAAGCTTGAAGCCATCAGAGCTGTGAGTGTGTACTCTGCTCAAAGCAAAAGTGAAACTGAGACGGGATCGCATGACACACTTCCCTTCTAGTGATGCCATGCTGAAATCTCTCAAAGGCACATTACAACAGAGTGCAGAGATCTCTGAAGGCTGTAGGGCTGGAGGAGGTTTCAGAAATAATTACAGGGAACAGGAAGGGTGAATAAACACAGTTTTATGAAATCATTTTTGACAAATGGGTTGGAGCTTTTGTTTTGAGGGTATAGCAAGCAGGATGGGTAAGATGGGTACCAGCGATGCAGTATATTTGGATTTTCAGAAGGTGTTTGATAAAGTGCCACATGAGTGATTGTTTTATAAGATTAGGGTTTATGGAATTGGGGGCGATCTATTCGCACAGATTGAGGATTGGTTAGTAGATGGAAAACAAAGAGTAGAAATAAATGGTTGATTTGCGGCACAGCAGGTTACCACAATCGGAGTGCCGCAACAATCAGAGCTGGGGCCTCAGCTACTTACAATCTAAATTAATGACTTAAATGAAAAGACAGGGAGTAATGTATCCAAATTTGCTAATGATACAAAGCTAGGTGGGAAAGAAAACTGGTAGGAGGACACAGAGACACTGCAAAGAGCGACAGACCGGTTCAACAACTGGGCAGATAGAGCATAAAGTGGGGAAGTGTGAATTTATCCATTTATTAGGGATAATGTAAAAGGAGATCCTTCCTGGTGAGAGTCTAGTAAATCTTGGTATGTAGGTGCCCTTGTACACAAGTCAGAGAAATTTAACATGGAGTTGCAGAGAGCAATTAGGAGGTCAAATGGAATGTGAACCTTTATTGCAATGGGGCTGGACAATGTAGAGTGTGGAAGTCTTGTCACAATTATAAAGGGTTTTGGTGAGACAACATCTGGAGTACTGTGTACAGTTTTGGCCTCTGATATATGTTGGTTTTGCCTTTTGGTTTCCAGATGTTGTTAGTAATCACACTTTAGTCTTTGGAAGACTGGAACCCTTTGGGTTTAATATTGTCATGTTGCCTTGAACAATAGAAGGTTACAGCTTGAACTGGTCACATGAGTCTCTACTGTCGCTGTGAAATGTGGGCCCCTGGAACACTACACATAACACCTTAGTTCCTAGTTAGGTAGTTCACTCCATTGTTGCGCATATTCAAGACTGGGCTTGATAGGTTTTTTGGACACTAAGAGAACAGAAGGATACAGTGGGAAAATGGAGCTGAGGTCAAAGATCTGTCACAATCAAGGAACCATTTGGTCTACCCCTGCTCCTATTTCTAATGTTGGCTTTTATTGCTGCTCTGGTTTGGTCCACATTTTTGTGAATTAATAACTGCAGGGTGTTATTTATTTATAAAAACAAAATAAAAACTACAAACCCTTTCTCGCTTCTCTCCCATGTTCTCAATGTACAGGTGACTGCTTTCAGTGCTATCATTGTAACATATCATTCAGCAAATGCTTTTCTGGTGCCAAGAACTGTGGTGATCCAAGGGAGTCTTGCTTTGAGGCATTTGGGGAAGCTGGTAAGTAAGAATCAACTGAGATGCCGTGCCCTTGTAACCAGGTTTCAGCGTATTCATGAATACTTCCATGATGAATTGTCCAGTTAGTATTTTTGAAATTGGCAATTTAGTCCACAATTGTGTTAGGAATAGTCAACAGAGGAAACTTCATTGAAAGCATTTCAAGTTACCTGAAGTAACAGCCAGCGTGATTCATCCTCAGGTAGCCACTTATCTATTGATTGAGTGAGCTGAGAAATTACTGTTGCCGGCCAGTTGGGTTTGCTTCATGCCTGTATGACATTCCTTTGTTCTGGACAAATATCTCAGAAGGCAATTGAACAAGCAGCTGAAAGGGGGGGAAAAAAAAGTCACGAATTGCAGGGCTATGAGGAAAGGGCGGGGCAGTGGGAGAAGCTGATCTGCTCTTTCAGAGGGCCAGCATAGCTCAAAGGGCCAAATGGCAGTCTTCTGTGTTGGGACCATTCTATGATTCTATACCATGTTAATAGCTCATCCAGTACTATCGCCAACAGTGAGTTTGAGCTATGGACTGGGGAAGACATTTTGTTCTGTCACTAGTTGAACCGTTTCCTGTGGAGATCAGAGCCGAGTTTATTTTAGCAAATTCCTTGAACTGATTTCAAAGGTACTACTGAGAGAAATGAAGACTTTGCATTTCTGTAGCGCCTTTCCCTTTTCTCCCGGCATCTCAAAGCGCTTTTCAACCAATGAAGTACTCTTGAAGTGTAGTCACTGTTGTAATGTAGGAAACTAGGCAGCCATTTTGTGCACAGCAAGCTCCCACAGACCTGAGCAATGAGACAGTGACCTGATAATCTGGTTTTAGTCTTGTTGAGACATAAATATTGGCCAGAAGAGTGGGGAGAACTCCACTGCTCTTCTTTGTAATAGTGCCATGGGATCTTTAAGATCCCCCAGAAAGGTCAAACTTGATTTAACATCATAACCAAAGAGAAAAACCTGCTGATTTCAGTGCTGTGCTGCAGTATCAGCCTAGATTTTGTGCTCCAGTCTGTAATATTGGCCTTGAACCTTCTGACTCAAAGACAAAGGTGCTATTCACTGTGCTATTTGCTATACCAGTGGTTGTCAATCTTATTCTGGTTCAGAATGAAATTCTGTGCAACCCCCAACCCTCTCCCTCTCTCCTCCCCTCCCCACCGTCCACACATTTATATATTACAGGTTCAGAATCCTTCATCCAAAACCCTCGACTGACGCCGACTGCATTTTGGATTTCAGACCATTTTGCTTTTTGGATACCGCATATAAACTCACACCCCAATAGCCTAAGCCTAGGCTAGCTATAGTCTGAAGTAAATAAAATGGTTCGAAAAGTAGATGTATCACTGAATAATAAAAAACAGGGGTACCTGTAGTAAGTTTCCTTTTGACATGTTCACCACAAAATTCACGAGGTAAAAGTTCAGACAAACAACTAGACTTCCTGCGCTAAAGGTCAATGAGGTTCAGATAAAGTGTGGATTTTGTTCAGTTTTCCAATTTAGGGATAAAGGATACTCGACCTGTAATATATAACTGTATATATAGAAATGTGTGTGTGTGTGTGTGTGTGTGTGTGTGTGTGTATATGTGTGTGTGTGTGTGTGTATATGTGTGTGTGTGTGTGTGTGTATATGTGTGTGTGTGTGTGTGTATATGTGTGTGTGTGTGTGTGTGTGTGTATGTGTGTGTGTGTATGTGTGTGTGTGTGTGTATATGTGTGTGTGTGTGTGTATGTGTGTGTGTGTATATGTGTGTGTGTGTGTATATGTGTGTGTGTGTATATGTGTGTGTGTGTGTGTGTGTGTATATGTGTGTGTGTGTGTGTGTGTGTGTGTGTGTATATGTGTGTGTGTGTGTATATGTGTGTGTGTGTGTATATGTGTGTGTGTGTGTGTGTGTGTATATGTGTGTGTGTGTGTATATGTGTGTGTGTGTGTGTATATGTGTGTGTGTGTATGTGTGTGTATATGTGTGTGTATGTGTGTATATGTGTGTGTGTGTATACAACGGTTAATATATAATAAAACAAAAATAAAAAACACTATTGAACAAACGAAAATGCAAAAAGCTTAATTGTTATTTTTTCACTAAAGGTAAGAACCATATATGTTGAAAAATTTGGTACAATTGTTAAAGGACCTGAAAATGATGCAGACCCCTTTCGCGATGCTTATGCAGACTTTGGTTTTGTGGGGACCCAGGTTGAAAAACACGGCTGTTTTCACATTCTATGTGAACAACCACACTCAACTGACAGCTTCAACGTTTTTCATGAATTCTTTTCTATACCTTTGCTTAACAATTGCTTATTTTTTTCATGATTCAGCTGAGCCTTCCTGGCCGCTGTGAGTTGTGTCCCAATCACTGAGACTCATGATGGATGCCTGCCTGGATCCCTTTCCCATTCGTTCCTTGATCAAATAACCTCTTTCTGTAATTTTAAGCAAAGATATAATACTAAAAATACAAGCTTTTAACCTTCAGAGGATTAGCCTTTTTCCTGCAAGAGGCCCATCTATGTGTAGTCTTCAGGTGAATTGGGTTTACAAAGGAAGAATGAGATTGCATTTCTATCATGTCATTCATGACTTCAAGCACTTTTCCTTCATTAGCAGTGAGCAAGCATCATTGGAAAGGCCAACATTTACTGCATTAATGAACCGTTAATGGCTTTTATGACAATCTGGCAGCTTTATGGTCACATCACTGATACTTGCTTTTTATTACAATTTTATGTATTTTGCAGAATTTAAACTGCCCAACAGCTGTGGCGGGTCCTGAACTCACAAACATAGATTACTGGCCTGGTTGCATTAACAATAGGCCACAATATAAGACAAAGAAGCATTGTTCCTTCTACACTTCAGATGCCTAGAATGTAAAATTCTCATCCTCATGTTCAAATCATCTCCCCAATCTCCCTCCCTTTAACCTCCGCCAGCTCTACAACCTTCCAAGACCTCTGCTCCCCTCTAATTGAGGCTTCTTGCATATCTCTGATTTCCTCCTCTGCTCCATTATCAGTCAGGCCTTCAACTGACTGGCCCTAAGCTCTGGAATTTTCTCCCTAAATCTTGCCATCACACACACACACACACACACACACACACACACACTCTCTCTCTCCACCTTTAAGATCTGCCTCAACCCACCATCTTGGATGAAACAATTTGGCTATCCCTTCTAATCTCTCCTCCTTTGGCTTAGCGTTGGCTCTGGTCATAGCTTTGTGAGGGTTTTTTTAATTCATTCACGGGATGTGGGAGTCTCTGGCTGGGCCCAGCATTTATTGCCCATCCCTAATTGCCCCTTGAGAAGGTGGTGGTGAGCTGCCTTCTTGAACCGCTGTAGTCCCTGTGGTGTAGGTACACCCACAGTGCTGTTAGGGAGGGAGTTCCAGGATTTTGTCCGTGTGGTGTAGGTACACCCACAGTGCTGTTAGGGAGGGTGTTCCAGGATTTTGTCCGTGTGGTGTAGGTACACCCACAGTGCTGTTAGGGAGGGAGTTCCAGGACTGCTGCCCCATTGGAGGTGCTGTCTTTTAGCTGAGAGGTCCCACCTGCCCTTTCAGGAGAGCATAAAAGATTAGGTAGAACTATTGAGGCCATGGTCTGGAACTCACTGCCCAGCTGGTGGTGGATGCTGAGGTGATCAATGATTTCCAAAGGAAATGGGACTAGTGCTTGAAGGGAATAAACTTGCTGGGGATCCAGGGATAGATAGATAGTAACTGGATCACTCCACTCAAGAGCCAGCATGGACTTGATGGGCCGAATGGCCTCCTTCAGTGCTGTAAGTGATCCTAAGGTGTTGTATTTACAAGTTTTAATGGAAAATAAGGGAATGAAGCGAAGGGTGTTTTAGCGAGATGAACACTTTCGCTGTTTCACAGGCTTAAAGGTAATTGGCAAAACGGTCAGAGGAATGAATTAGGAGAATTTTAAATTAACCCCGTAAGTTGTTACCATCTGGTATTCACTGGCTGAAAGGCTGATGGAAGCAGATTCAATAATAACTCTCCAGAGGGGAATTAGGTCTACACCTGATGAGGAGATGCACTTAACACCCCCACCACGAGCGAGGTGGTGAATGGCAGGTTTAGTGATTCCCTGGATATTTCCGGTGCGGTTTAATACCCCCTTTTAACCGAGACCTTTCCTGCCTCTGCCCCTCCCAGACATCATACCCCGGAGACAAAGTCTTGTAATCAGGAATGGAACTGATTGCAAAACTCCTTCAAAGGGTTGGCACACGCATTGTGGACTGAGCGACCTCTTTATGTTCTTTGAGATTCTACGATTCCACGAATGGATTAGTGATTTTTACTGTGGGAAATGCATTTAACCCTGCGGTGGGGCTGTGGGCGAGGTATTAGTTAACCCAGCACTCGGTTGAACTGTGGTTTCTACTGTTGCAGGCGGGTCCTCAGTTTACTCTGCAGGATGCAGTCTTAGCACCGGCTGCAATCAACGCATTCGGCAAGACTTCCAGGCGACGGCGGTGTCCCTCACAACCAGATGCTGTGTTCACGACCTCTGCAACGGAAGCAGCCACGTTAAATCATCCCTCCTGCTGGGTTTTGCGTTGGCTGCACTCTGCCTTGCTGGATTCCTCTAAATAAGTAACTGCGCTGCTGCAGCACCTGGGTGATTCTCTGGGGCACACCTGGGTGGTTCTCTGGGGCACACCTGGGTGATTCTCTGGGGCACACCTGGGAGGTTCTCTGGGGCACACCTGGGAGGTTCTCTGGGGCACACCTGGGTGGTTCTCTGGGGCACACCTGGGTGGTTCTCTGGGGCACACCTGGGTGATTCTCTGGGGCACACCTGGGAGGTTCTCTGGGGCACACCTGGGAGGTTCTCTGGGGCACACCTGGGTGGTTCTCTGGGGCACACCTGGGTGGTTCTCTGGGGCACACCTGGGTGATTCTCTGGGGCACACCTGGGTGGTTCTCTGGGGCACACCTGGGTGGTTCTCTGGGGCACACCTGGGTGATTCTCTGGGACACACCTGGGTGATTCTCTGGGGCACACCTGGGTGATTCTCTGGGGCACACCTGGGTGGTTCACTGGGGCACACCTGGGTGGTTCTCTGGGGCACACCTGGGTGGTTCTCTGGGACACACCTGGGTGATTCTCTGGGGCACACCTGGGTGATCCTCTGGGACACACCTGGGTGGTTCTCTGGGGCACACCTGGGTGGTTCTCTGGGACACACCTGGGTGGTTCTCTGGGACACACCTGGGTGGTTCTCTGGGACACACCTGGGTGATTCTCTGGGACACAATTGGGTGATTCTCTGGGACACAATTGGGTGATTCTCTGGGGCACACCTGGGTGATCCTCTGGGGCACACCTGGGTGATTCTCTGGGACACACCTGGGTGATTCTCTGGGACACACCTGGGTGATTCTCTGGGACACACCTGGGTGATTCTCTGGGACACAGCTGGGTGATCCTCTGGGACACAGCTGGGTGATTTTCTGGGATACAGCTGGGTGATTTTCTGGGACACACCTGGGTGATTTTCTGGGACACACCTGGGTGATCCTCTGGGACACACCTGTGTGTGTGGGGTGGCGAGGGGCATGGGGCACGGTGAGAGGTGGGGGGACGGACGAGGGGAAGGTGGTAGATGTACACAGTGATTTCCCAGCGGCGCGCTGCATAATCCAATGTTAATCTTTAATGATTAAACCTTTTTAATGAAGACACCAGCTGGTCCAGGGCAATGATCAGCTTTCCTCTGCTCTGTGAATCTCGAGCAAGTGTTGTACAGCCTCACCAATGGAGCTGCTACCTCGCCAGTACAACGAGTGCAACTGTTCCTATTTTAAGGCGGATTATTTCTTACTTTTTGTATTAATTGGGTGTGCTTTATTTTGCAATGTTTATAGCTGTACTACTGTATTTGCACTTTCTTTTTAAACCTGAGCAGGTTAAAGCAGACGGACAGCTTGAAGCCATTCGAGGGTTGTCACTACTGTTGGCAACACCAGTGGATGGGCACTTGACTGCACTATACCTCTATCTGTCACCTTCGGGATGCTCCTAACGCAGGGTGTATTTAGTCTTTGACAGTTGTGAAATCGTTTCACAGAGCGATCCACCTGATTTTTCCACCCCACCCAAAAAAAAACCTGCCCCTGTCGGGCTTCGGTGGAATGGGAAATACAAAGGGGCTTTTATAAGGAGCACCCCGTTCACGTGAGTGGTCAGAACCCAACTTCACCCTTGATGCGTTGGCCGTTTAAACAAGGAGTTTAAGACGTGCATTACAATAGCAGCAACAGTAAACCCAGATAATAGCAAGAGGCATCTATATAGACAGTAAAGCATTCCCAAGGCCCTCACCGCCTGGTAGCTGGCTGCAGTCATTACTGGGCTGCTTCCTATGGCTGGAAGGGGTTACAGAAAAACAGAAATGAATAATGAAGTCGGGAAACCATTCGGTAGGTCAGGCGGCATAGGTGGAGAGAGAGAGAGAGAGAGAGAGCGAGAGAGAAACAGATCTAATGCTTCAGGCTTATGACCTTGAATCAGAACTGGGAGAAGTTAGAAACTTGGCAGATTATACTTAAAGGTTGAGGCAGTAAAGAACGGGGGGGGTGAATGAAAGAATAAACCGGGTAGTCTGTGATAGGGTGGAGGGTAAGAGAAAGTGTGTTGGCCATAGAGGCTGGGTAAGGTTGTGGTATAGGTACTGAGCTAATATTCCACCTGAAACATAAGCAAAAATACCTGGAAAAACTCAGCAGGTCTGACAGCCTCTGCGGAGAGGGAACCAGTTAACCTTTCGAGTCCGTATGACCCTTCATCAGAAACAAGACATATAGAAATGAGATGAAATATAAGCTGGTAGAAGGGGGTGGGACAGGAGAGCTCGATAAGGGGCCAATGATCGGTGGAGGCCAAGAAGAGACTGCCAAAGATGTCATACACAAAAGGACAAAGGGGTGTTGATGGTGGTGATATTATCTAAAGGATGTGCTAATGGTGATATTAAGGGAAGCAAGCTAGTGGCAGATGGCCCTAGTGGGGGTGGGGTGGGGGGAAGGGAACGAAATGTGCTATAAGATGGAGATGAAACAATAGATCGCAATAAATTTAAAAATAGGAGGGAACAAGAAAAGGGGGATTGGAAAGGTGGTGGGGATGGAGGAGAGAGTTCATGATCGGAAATTGTTGAATTCAATATTAAGGCTGTAAAGTGCCTGGTCGGAAGACTACCAGCTTATATTTCATCTCATTTCTATATGTCTTGTTTCCGATGAAGAGTCATACGGACTCGAAACATTAACTGTATCCCTCTCCGCAGATGCTGTCAGATCTGCTGAGCTTTTCCAGCTATTTTTATTTTTGTTCTAGATTTCCAGAATCCGCAGTATTTTGCTTTAATAATAATCCAGCAGCACCAACTAAAGATTGTGAGATATGAGTTCAAGCCTTACTGTGACAGCAAGGAAGTTTAAATATGGTTAATTTTAATAATGCTGGCATCAGTAATCCTAACCATGAAACTGCCAGGGGATCTTTTTATTTTAGAAAAAAGCAAGTCACTAATATCTTTGAAGGAAGGAAACCTGCCATCCAGAGTCGATCTGGCCTGTGTGTAACTTCAGATCCACAGTAAGGTACCTGACTCTGAGCGTCCCTCAGAAATGACCAAGCAAGTCGCTCAGTTGTATCAAAAAACATGAAGGAGGACCCACAATCCAGGCAGACTGCTGAGGCTCGAGCCCTTCTCCAGGGCAACTAGGGACGGGCAACAAACCCTGCACTTGCCAGTGACACCCACGTAGGATGGATGAATGAAAGAAGAGGACGGTGTGGGAGAAATGCAGAGGAGGGGGCAGTAGCTGGACAAGTACAGAAATAAAAGGCGAGTCTCGAGGAGCTGTGAATGGCGAGAGCAGAACCAGTATCAGCACCTGGTGTGTGAGAACGTTATGGTTATGACCTGGAATTGTGAAACTCAAATGTTGTGCCTGGAAGGCTGTAAGGTGCCTGATCAGGCGAGAATGTTAATGCACGCGGAGCTTAAATATATGTATGATTTCAGTTGTTTTAATAGGCCTGCCCTGTGCAGATTGGAGGTGGCTGTATTACTCTGCTAACCTGGTGCTGTGTTGTAATAAATAACCAATGAGCTGGCAGATCAATTGTCTTTCTTTCTTGGATGCTGTCTCTTCACCCTACCTTTCTCTCCCACACCTTTTTGTGATCCTGGTTCCGTCAGGCTATTAACTGTGCCTGTGTTTTACACTACGGGTTATATCATAGCTATGTTCCCACCCGCATACACCCCCACTGCTCCTCCACTCCTGCACAATGCAAAGATTGCCCACACCCTCATCAAGTAAGTTTGGCTTAATTATTAGTTCTGCTTTAAGAATCTTTCTATCATTATAACATGCTAAAGGCTACCTTTTTTTCACTCGTTCATGGGATGTGGGTGTCGCTGGCTGGGCCCAGCATTTATTGCCCATCCCTAATACCCTTGCGAAAGTGGTAGTGAGCTGCCTTCTTGATCCGCTGCAGTCCATGTGGTGTAGGTACACCCACAGTGTTGTTAGGGAGGGAGTTCCAGGATTTTGTCCATGTGGTGTAGGTACACCCACAGTGCTGTTAGGGAGGGAGTTCCAGGATTTTGTCCTTGTGGTGTAGGTACACCCACAGTGCTGTTAGGGAGGGAGTTCCAGGATTTTGACCCAGCGACAGGGAAGGAACGGCAATATATTTCCAAGTCAGGATGGTGAGTGGTTTGGAGGCGACCTTGCAGGTGGTGGTGTTCTCATGTGTCTGCTGCCCTTGTCCTTCTGGGTGGTAGAGGTCATGGGTTTGGAAGATGCTGTCAAAAGAAACTTGGTGAGTTGCTGCAGTGCATCTTGTAGATGATACACACTGCTGCCACTCTGCGTCCAAGATGGAGGGAATAAAACGTTGAAGGTGGCGGATGGGGTGCTGATCAAGCAGGGCTGCTTTGTCCTGGACGGTGTTGAGTTTCTTGAGTGTTGTGGGAGCTGCACTCATCCAGGCAAGTGGGGAGTATTCCATCTCACTCCTGACTTGTGCCTTGTAGATGGTGGACAGGCTTTGGGGAGTCAGGAGGTGAGTTACTTGTCACAGGATTCCCAACCTCTGACCTGCTCTTGTAGCCACAATATTTATATGGCTGGTCCAGTTCAGTTTCTGGTCAATGGTAATCACCAGGATGTTGATAGTGAGGGATTCAGCGATGATAATGTCATTGAATACCTGATTACTTATACGTCTTAAACATAGTTCATGTGTTTGTGGTATATATAAATGATTTAGACTTGAATGTAGGAGGGTTGATCAGTAAGTTCGCGAATGACACAAAAATTGGTGGGGTGGTAAATAGTGAGGAGGATAACCTTAGATTACAGGAGGATATAGACGGGCTGGTCAGATGGGCTGGTCAGTGGCAAATGGAATTTAATCTGGATAAGTATGAGGTGATGCACTTGGGCAGGACAAACAAGGCACGGGAATACACGATGAATGGTAGGACCCTGGGAAGTACAAGGATCAGAGGGACCTTGGTGTGCATGTCCACCAGTCCCTTAAGCTAGTGGGACAGGTAGAGAAGGTGGTTAAGAAGGCATATAGAATACTTGCCATTACTAGCCGAGGCATAGAATATAAGGGCAGGGAGGTTATGCTGGAACTGTATAAAACACTGATTAGGCCACAGCTAGAGTACTGTGCGCAGTTCTGGAATCTGCATTATAGGAAGGATGTGATTGCACTAGAGACAATGCAGAGGAGATTTACCAGGATGTTGCCTGGGCTGGAGAGTTTTAGTTATGAGGAGAGATTGGATAGACTGGGGTTATTTTCCCTGGAGCAGAGGAGATTGAGGGAGGACATGATTGAGGTGTATAAAATTATGAGGGGCATAGATAGGGTAGACTGGAAGGAACTTTTCCCCTTGGTGGAGGGATCAGTAACCAGGGGGCATGGATTTAAGCTAAGGGGCAGGAGGTTTAGAGGGGATGTGAGGAAGAATTTTTTCACCCAGAGGCTGGGGGAATCTGGAACTCACTGCCTGAAAGGGTGGTAGAGGCGGAAACCCTCATAACATTTAAGAAGTATTTGGGTGTGCACTTGCAATACCATGGCATACAAGACTATGGGCCTAGTGCTGGAAAATGGGATTAGAATAGTTAGGCACTTATTTGACCAGTGCAGGCTTGATGGGCTGAAGGGCCTTTTTCTGTGCTGTGGACCGCTATGACTCTATAACTATAAAACTATTGTACAGTGAAAGCAGATAGTAATAATGTACACAAACAGGTGTTGCGTGAAAGCGGAGGAAGGGTTTGATCGTATCCTATTTTACTTTGAAATGAAGTCATTAATAATTACTAAGTGGGAAGCAGGGTTCCCAAAGAAAGGAAGGACTTGCATTTATTTAGCATCTTTTACAACTTCAGGATGTTCCAAAATACTTTACAGTCAATGAGGTACATTTTAAAAGTGTAGTCACTGTTGTACTGCAGGAAACGTGGCAGTCAATATGTACACAGCAAGCTCCCACATGATAATGATCAGGTTTATTTTATGAATGATGTTGGCTGAGGGATTAATGGGGTTGCCCAGCACTTCTTCCAATAGTCTCAGATGCTGAGGAAAGTTCTGATGATGAAAAAGCCTTCAATCCAAAACCCAATGAGGAGATGTTTAGATGTGTGCAAGCTCTCCCAAAGTTTGAGGAAAGGGATGTAGAGGCATTCTTTATTTCATTTGAAAAGTTAGCTAGACATTTGAAGAGGCCAAAAGAAATCTGGACATTGCTCTTACAGAGTAGGTTGGTAGGTAGAGCTCATGAGGTTTGTGTTTCATCTTTATAAGAGGTATCGGTGGATTATGATGCAGAGAATAAAGCTATCCTGAGTGCATATGAGTTAGTTCCTGAGGTATACAGGCAGAAATTTCGGAATATAAGGGAACAGCCTGGGCAGACCTATATTGGATTTGAGAGGGTAAAACAAAATAATTTTGGTCGTTGGATATGGGCATTAAAAGTAGAAATGACGTACGAAGTTCTTAGAGAACTAATTCTTTTGGAAGAATTTAAAGATTCACTTCCTGTTGTAGTTATAACCCATGTTGAAGACCAGGAGGTTAAAACAGCTAGAGAGGCAGTGGAGACGGCTGATGATTTTGAACTGGTCCATAAATCTAAACCCTTTTTCCAACATCCCCTAAACCCGAGAGGGACAGAAGATGGGAAGGTGAAAGGGAGGCCAGGGAAGAGAAGGGACAGTTGGGAATTCTCAGAACATTTCTCCTCAGGCCAGGATGGAAGGTGCTGAGGGTGGAAGTGACATTTGAAAGCCTAAGTGTTTTCATTGTAGCGAGGCGGGACATGTTAGGGCAGATTGCCGGAGATTAAATGGTAGCCCTATTGCAGTTGCAGGGGTGCCAAAGGAATCCTCAGGAAAGGTTGCATCAGAAAAGGAAATTGTTGTTAACACTGTAGCAGTAGTATAGGTGAAACATGCTCCCTCAGAACATACAGGAAAGGGTGGTGTGGTTCAGGATAGTCCAGGGAATTCTTCTTTGATTACTGGTGAAGGAAGCCTGGCTAACAGAGGGTCTGGATGTTTTGTCTCAAAGGGAGAAGTGTTCCCTTACTCCTCCAACAAAATAAATAAACATTAAAATTTTGAGAGATACTGGGACAGATCAATCATTGATGGTGGTTGATGGTATAATTTGTAGTTCTATGAAAGAAAAAATATTGATAAGAGGTACTAATATAATTTATGAACCTGTTTCTTTATGTCAAGTTAACTTACAAAGTCACTTTATGAATGAAATTGTTACAGTGGGAACTATTCCTAAATCACCTGTTGAAGGGGTAGATTTTACTCTGAGTAATGATTTGGTTAGTGGAGCCAGTAATGAGGCAATGACTGTACTACAGCAGGCAGTTGATCATGCTGAACTTCAGAAAGCTACTGTGGCCAAAAATGAAAGACTTATTGCAAATAACAAGCAATTGAAGGGAAACCTGATTAATGTAGAGAATCAACTTTCATGCATGAAAGAGGAGTTTGCTAATGAAAGAAGAGAATTGATGAGATCAGTTGAGAATCAGTCACAGAAAGTGGAGCACTTGACTGAGGACTTGCAATGAAGCAAATTTAACAGAGGTCAAACTTCAGTCAAAAAGTGATGCATTTCAAGCATCACTAGTTGATATGAAATATCAGGGAAAGTGCCTTGAACAAGAAAAGGAATTGGTGGTGAATCAGAATAACTGGTTGAATGCAGAATTAAAAATTAAAACTAACGAACCGTTAGAACTTCATCATGAAAAGAGTGATGATATTCTCGAAGCAAACTGGAGAAAGTGAAGGGGAAGCTGTGTGACATGCAGTGTCACAGTTCCAAAATTCTTCCGGTGAATAAAAACTCTTTGCCGAATTGTCGCCCAATTGAGCCAAGAACCGATCTAATTAAAATTACTGATGCATCAACCTCGGTAATGGACAATATGAAAATAACTAAAGTGAAAATGACTTTGTAAGTTAACTCGACATAAAGAATTGGAAATCAAGGCCAGGATTTTACCTCTGGTGTGCGGGCGTGTGCCCGACACGCTGGGATGTAATGTGACGCGTGATGATGTCGGGCGTGTGTCCTGATGTCACCCCGCACTGTCGTGATATTTCGCTAGGTGATGAAAATGGAGGTGTGTCCGCCATTACTTAACGGGCCAGTTAAGGCCCTTGAGACACCAATGGTATGTGATTTTATGTAACCCGTGTGAGTTTCAGGGCGTCACAGGAGCACAACGAGTTGGCGGGTAGGCCATATTTACAAAAACCTCATCCACGGGCAGGGTAAGAGGGGTGAGTGGGCTCACTAATGTGAGTTGTTTGTACTTTAGCTTATAAGTTGCTGCTGCCTGCTTGTGTGAACAGGACAACTTTATTTTGCTTCACAGCTGCTTTGACAGAAATAAGAGGCTTCAGTTCAGGACTCCAGAGGATTCAGATCACTTGGGGCCTTTCAGGTATCAGACAACCTTCCCTCACCCTAGGAATGGGGATTGTGGTCACCCCTGGAGGCACCTCCTCTGAGGAGGGAGGGCCAGAAGAGTGACAAGGCCAGGTGCCCCTTTTTGGCCTCCAGGGGTGTGACCTGTGGAAGGAGAGGCACAGGCACAAGGGGCGCAGGGCCAACAGGAAGTCCAAGGCAGAAGGGGCTGCAGAAGACGCCACTATCCTGCTGCCAGGGTTTACAGGCAGCGATGCAGCTACCTCAATATGCCCGAGATGCAATGCTAAAGGAGGCTCCGTCTCTCAAGGGAGACTGTGACCTCCATCGGTCAGATGACCGGCCCTGAGATCAGCTCTGACTGGGTGGACACCCCAGGCCAGTGGCACTGAAGGTCACATGGGCCCTCAACTTCTCTGCCTCCGCTCTTCCCAGAGGTCAGTGGGGGATCTGTGTGGAGTCTCCCAATCAGCTGTCCACAGTTGCATCAAGGAGATGACAGAAGCGCTCTTCATTCACTACTGCAAGGATGAGGCCAGCCAGGCAGAGCGAGCCAGAGAGTTCACAGTGATTGCTGGCTTCCCCTGCATCCAGGGTGCAATCGACTGCACACATATGGTCATCAAGGTGTCAGCGGGTCAGCCGGGTGCCTTTGTCAACAGGAAGGGCTTCCACTCCATGAACGTGCAGATAGTGTGTGACCACAGGATGCTGATTCTACAAGTCTGTGCAAGGTACCCAGGCAGCTCCCACGACGCCGACATCCTCAGACAATCCCAGGTGCCGGGGCTCTTCAGTGCTCCAGCCCGGCTGGATGGTTGGCTGCTGGGTGACAAGGGCTATCCCCCAAAAAGGTGGCTCATGACGCCTCTCTGCCACCTAAGAACAGAGGCCGAGCAGTGGTACAATGGGAGCCACAGCACCACAAGGGCTGTGATAGAGAGAACCATCAGCCTTCTCATGATGTGTTTCCGATGTCTGGAACAGTCAGGGGGCACACTGCAATGCCCCCCAGATCGTGTGTCGGTGATAGTGGTTGCATGCTGCGCTCTCCACAATCTGGCGTTGGAAAGGGGAGGGGGGCACAGTGGAGGAAGAAGATGTTGACACAGCTGCCCTGGCAGCAGAGGATGAGTCCAGTAGTGAGTCCGAGGACGAGCACGGTCAGGAGAACCATGAGGGGATAGGCACTGACCTGGGCAACCTCCAGAGCTGCAGGCTCCATACTTGATACCTGACAGGAACATTTGCTTGGTGAACAACATACATCATGTGCCATTTCAATAAAGTTCAATGACAGACAAATCACTCATAACATCATGGGTTACCCTGCACCTGCAGAACTAATGAAGCACCCAGAGGCTTGTGTAACAGAAACACATTTAATGCTGTGGTGCCTGGCACATATAATACAAATTAAATTGAAAGGTATTATGCATCACACCAAATAATATTTAACATAAAGCTGGGGGAAGAAATATCACCGGTGATAAGCTCGTGTTGTGCTTAAGGTTCTTTAAGTTTTCACTTGAGGGTGCTACATCCCCCCTCGCTGGCACCAGCATTGGAGGCTGACTCTGCTGTCCTGTTGGCATCGATGACCTTGGCGGTCGTCCTCTGCCAGATGCTGGCAGCTGGCATCTCCCCAGTCATTGCAGCCTCATCAGATGCCACAGTCACTGGCAGAGGGACAGAGGAGCTGCTGCCCTCATCCGGAGCGCCCTGAGAGGAACCTGCAGAAACAACAGGCAGCTCGTGCACCATCGTGAGGTCACTTTGGATCTCCCTGCTCACCAGGACGCTTAGCTGGGACACTGGGTGCCCCATCCATCTCCCACACTGACCACCTGAGGTCATTGCCTGTGTGAGGGCTTGCAGGGCCAAGTGCATCCTTAGGAAGCCCTGATTCAGCTCATGGAGGAGCCTCTCCATGAGAGTCACCACTCTCTCCATGGAGGAGGCAGAGCACTTGGCCATGGGGGTCATTGCGTTGCTCATGCTCTGCATGGACTCCTCCACCACGGAGACCATGGCACACATTCCCTCATGTATCTCCGCCAGATCCTCCCGCACACCCTGCTGGACATCCAGCATCTGCTGCCTCAGGGACGACTCCAGAGGCCCATCATCAGCCTTCGACCGAGCAGTGTCGTGGTCCCCAGCAGTCCTCCGAGTGTCAGCCTCCGCCTGCACATCAAGCTAGTGTGAAGCACCCCCACGGAGATACTATCCGATGAGGTGCTGGTACCTGACCTGGTGCCAGCTTGGCTGAGAGGGTATGATGCGGGTGCGTTTCCATGGTTGCTATCCTCTGGGGTCAGTGGTGAGCCTTCAGGCTCCTCACCCCAATGGCTGATAAGCCCGAAAGCAAGCACAAGGACATGTCATTAGTTGGAGTCAATGCGCTGTTACAGTGCATGCCTGGCACCCGGATCTGGGTGCCCTCATCTTTCCATTATCAGTGGGGATTCCATGTTCGAGGCTCACACCAATATAGAGGCAACAGTGGAATGGTTGCAATTACAGACATTCTGACCTCAGTGCCCTGCGCTCTTACCTCCCTGTGGCAACCCAGCCTCACCGCGGCCGGTTGACCTGGGCACATGGCACCTCTGCATCTCCAGGGCCTCCTGCTCATATCTGGTCAGGATTAGAAGGCAGGGTGGTCCTCTGCCAGTCCGCAGCCTCTCTGCATTGTTATGGGATGTCTTCTCCTGAACGGAGAGAGGAGCATTGATCAGTCCACCCTGTACCTACAGCGCCACTGCAGCCTGGCCAGACCCACCTGAGGAACACCTCGCAGGGCTGAACTGATTCCTGACCCTGGAGCTGCAAGACTCTCATTCCAAGCAGCCAGGGCTCACCCCCCCCCTTGCCCAGATGCTGCCTCATTGACATTTGCCACTCACACTCTAAGAACCCTGAGGTCGGGTGGGGTTGGAGGTGGGGTGAGAGGCGGTGGGGGGGGGGGGGTGGGGGGTGGGGGGTGGGAGTGGGGGGCTCCTAACTAAGTGACCCATGCCAACAGGGTACTCGCCCTTCCCGATCGCAGGAGATCACTGAAGCGTTTATGGCACCGCACCCATGTGCGCCTCACCGCATCGTGGGAGCTCACCCTGGATACCACCTCCTCCCAGGTATTTTTGGTGAGGTGGAGGGGTCTCCTCCTCTGGTCCTTGGGGACAAAGTTGAAGTACGGGCTTGAGGAGACGCGCCTCTGATCGGTACCCCCGATTGGGGGGTGCGGTGCCATTTTACGTGGGCGGGCCAATTAAGGCGTGGAAGCAGACGGGGATGGATTCCCTAAACCTGAGAGTGTGTTCTTTCATGCATGCGCAGGAAAGAGCGCACTCATTTCCCTGAGGCTAAGTGCTGCCCCAGGGCGATCGGCTCTACACTGTCACATGAGTTGGGACATGTCCATAATTTTTTTAAAAACTAAGGTTGGATGGACAGGTCCATTAATTAGTTCAATGACTCTGTCACTGGCCTCAATTGGCCATTGACAGGTCGGCGGGTGCACAGCTGATTTTGCTGTACCCCCACCTACCTGAAAATTTAACTCGGACACAGTGATGTCGGGCGTCATTTTATGCATTGGCGAGTAGGGGGCAGGGCCCGCTTGCTGACAGGAAAATTCTGACCCATGTTTAACCAATTTATTGGAATTTTTTGAAGGAGTAACCTGCACTGTGGATAAAGAGGAGCCTGTAGATGCACTGTACTTGAATTTCAAGACGGCATTTGATAAGGTGTCATATCAAACGTCAGTATGGAAAATAAAAGTGCATGGTATAAGGGGTAAATATTAGCATGGATCGAAGCTTTGCTGGCTGGCAGAAAACAGAATGCATAAATGGGTCTTTTTCTGATTGGCAGGATGTAGCGAGTGGAGCCCCACAGGAGCCTCAACTTTTTACAACTTATATCAATGACTTAGATGAGGGAAGTGAAGGCATGGTAGCTAAATTTGCAGATGACACAAAGATAGGTAGGAAAGTATATTGTGAAGAGGACATAAGGAGGTTGCAGATAGATATAGTTTGAGGGATTGGGCAAAAAACCTGGTAGATGGAATATAATGTAGGAAACAGTGAAGTTGCTTACTTTGGTAGGAAGAATAAAAAAGCAGAATATTACTTGTATGTGTGTGGAACTTAATTGAATCAATGACAGCTGGTCTGAAGGCTTTGATGTAAGAAGAGAAGCTAGGTTTGAAATGCTAAATAGATAAATATGGGTGAAGTTTTAGAATGTGAGGTGTAAAGGGAACATTTGCATTGTTAAATAAACTAGTGTAGCTTGAAGTCAAAAGAAGGGGTGAAATGTTACACCTAGCCGGAGGTTGGAAAACAGTGTGTTTATTTTTCTCAAATATTACTGGTAAAATTAGTACTAGGATGGATTTTATTATTACAGAGGTAACGTCCAAAGACATAGTGAAAGAATGCGAATTTGCAATCAGAGGGGAAATTATGTATAAAGAAGAGAAAGCTGTGTGAAATGGCAGGCATTTTAAGATCTAACACAAGTGTGAAAAGCCTGCAGCAGGTAAGCCTCAAGCTACTGTCTACAAAGAACCCAAGCTGAGAAAAACTGACTTTCAATTCAACTGTCCAGGGTGTGTGTTTTGCCTGGGTCTGTTTTAAAATCTATGTGTTTTACTGTTGCCTAAAAGGAGGTGTAACTGGGAGTTAGATTAATTGGGGGAGCTAGGAGTTATGGTATTAATTTGTAAATATATGTATGTGCTTAAAATCTTTTTCTAATTAATAGAAGTTTAGTTTTGTACGAAACCTATAAGGCTCAGTGGTCTTATTACTGCTGAATTCAAGGCACACATCTCAAAACAAATACTGTCATGAAGCGATATTAATGTCCATAATGTTATTGGAAATTATTTTTAAAGTGGACTTGGTAGAGGGGTCTGTGTCTATGTGTTTGGCTCTGTGTGTCTTAATTGGACTAAAGTATGGGTGCCTTAATGTATAGTAGTTTTGAGGTGATAATTAGGTAAACAGTAAAGAAGTTAAGAATGTAAAGTGTAAATTTGCATTTGTTGAATAAAGCATTCAAGAGTGGGAGTAAAATCTTGCACCTAGCTGGGAGATGCCAAGAAATGTATTAATATTACTAATAAAATTGGTGGAATGAATGGATATTATTGTTAGGAGGTGTAAAACTAAAAATCTAGTAATACAATGAAAAATTTACTTTCAAAGGAAAAGCTAGGTATAAACAGAAAGGAGTTTGTGTGTGTAAGTCAGAGACACTTAAGATCTAACCAGGCTACAGCTGTGTCTGCAAAGAAAGCAAATTACAAAGAACCTCATTTTGAATTTGACAGGTCAAATGTGCTTTGCCTGGTGTCTGGTTAAATTCCATGGTTTACTGTTGCCGTTGTGGAGATTTACCTGGGAGTGATTAATTTGAGGATTTGTTTAAAAGTTATTATGATAGTAATTTGTAGACATGTATATGTGTTTAATTTGTTATAAATTAATAAATGTTTAATTTAGTTTTATAAAAAACCTCGAGGCTCAGCTGTCTTCTTCCTGAATTTAGAGCTGCATCTCAAGCATACCAAATGAAAATATAGGTTATGACAGTTGTTCAAGTTTCCCCCTGGGATTTAAATAACTCAGCCTTTACCAACTGCTGTGTCCGAATAATACAAACTGTAAAATAGTTGTGGCATTTGTTTCCAGTTTCCCTCTGGGGTTTGAACAGCCCAGCTTTTACCATCCACTGTGCCATAGTAGAGAGACTCGAACATATGGTCCTGCAGCCACACATATGGTACATCTTTCTTCAGTGGCTCCCTCAATGACCAGGCTTTGTTGGAAAAGTTCAGAATGTACAGTGCCAAGAAGTTGATAAACCCAAGGCATCTTGTAGGTCTTTGCTGTCCTGTGAGTTAGGCATCTCTCTGACATCTTCGACTTTGCCTGGATAGGGATGGATTCTGCACTTGAATAGATGGAGCCAAGTTAATTGATCTGACTCATGCCCACCTGTTGTTGAAGGCAAGCGCCTCATGGTGAGCTACTGCCATCAGTGCATGAAGATTTTGATCATGCTCTTCTTTGGTTTTGCCCATCACCACAATATCATCAGCAAAAGCTTCCAGTGGCCTGACTTCATCCATGCAATGTGTTATATTCACAATGTGAAAAGTCTGTTTGTCCTCTGGCCCAAGGCTGTTCCACTCTGGGTCTTGACTCGAGTCTGTCTTGCTGTGAACTTTGTGTATTGGTCTGTGTTTGCACAGGTCTCTGGTGATCTCCTTGCTGCCGTTGCCATACTACTGTGCCTGTCTTCTGTTTGTTTGTGCCCTATTGTGCCCTCTGGCTGCATCTCTGGAGCCAGATTTCTTGCCTCAGTGGGTCCGGTGTCCTTTTGTACTGCAGATCTTGCACAGATCTTGGAATGCAGCCACTGCTCACAGTGACAAGCTGCACTTATCACAGAGCTTGCTTGCTTTTTGTGACCTGTCTATCGTGTCAATACTGTTGGCTGCACCTATTGCTTGCAGGCGCTGTGTCAGGTTACAATGGCTTCATACTTCTTTCTTTTTCAAGAGGTCTTTCTGGAACACTTCGACAGGTGCTGAGGCAATCACCAACTCCATTATTCAGTCCGACAAATCGGTCTCTGAAAAGTCCCATTCGTTGCCTTTGCTACAGCATCTGCTGATGAGTTGGTCTATTGATTCCTGTGGCTGTTGCCTACGGGGATCGATTCTGGGCGATGAATTCTAAAATTTACTCTTAACCGAAGCTGATCCTCTAACACTTTCCATATCTTTATGGGATCTTTCCAGTCATCTTCAGATAAACCAGATGTATTGACTTTGTGTAGCCCCTCATTACCAATTGCTATCAGTTTTTTCATGGCTTGCTTATCTGGTTCTGCAACTGCTTCGTCTATGAAGCATAGCTGCATTGTTTCAAAAGTTTGAATTCAGGTGGGACTTTGGGGGCCTTCTAGTTCATGCTGGGGGGTTTGGTATCCATCATTTTTCAGACACCATTGACATGCAGGGATGTTCTTCTGCTGTTCTTTTGCCTTTTCAGAAACTACTGATATGCTGGAATGCTTTATGCACTGCCAGCAGTGTTCTTGCTGTGTTCTCTGTTTCTTCTCTTTCTTTATAAAATGCTTTGTGCAGTCTTTGTGCCCTTGGCACTGTGATGAAAGCAAAATACTGTGGACGTTGGAAATCTGAAACAAAAACAAAAACAAAAATAGCTGGAAAAACTCAGCAGGTCTGACAGCATCTGTGGAGAGGAAGACAGGGTTAACGTTTCGAGTCCGTCTGATTCTTCATCAGAGCTAAGTATATTTTTCTTTTCCCACCTATTTCTATTATTATTTTTAAATTTATTTCCATCCATTGTTTTATCTCCACCTTTTAGCCTATGTCGATCCCTTCCCCCTACCCTACCCCCACTAGGGCTATCTGTCACTTGCTCGTCCTGCTTTCTACCCTTAACGTTACCATTAGCACATCCTTTAGCTAATATCACCACCGTCAACACCCCTTTGTCCTTTTGTCTATAACATCTTTAGCAATCTCTTCTTTGCCTCCGCCTATCACTGACCCTCTATCCAGCTCCAGCTGTCCCACCCCCCTCTAACAGCTTATATTTCACCTCATTTCTATTTTTCTTTAGTTCTGATGAAGAGTCATACGGACTCGAAACATTAACTATGTTCCTCTCCATGATTCTGTCAGACCTGCTGAGTTTTTCCAGCTATTTTTTATTTTTATTTTTGCTTTTGGCACTGTATTTGGTGTGCTTTTCCTATTTTTCATTTTGTATTTAACTCTATACCCTCAGCTCTGTTCCAACTGCCTGGACTTTCCAGCCCAAAGGTACTTACAATTTGCACAGTAAGCGAGTCTTGTTTCTTCCATTTTCAGTTTTCTTTATCGTGGCAATTTCTAGAGTGCTTTTTTACCTTGTCTGCTGTTTCTCCCTTTGGTCTTCAAGCTTGTATCATTTGTTCTGCTTCTTCAATTCAAAGAGAACAATCACCACAGTATACAATTTAGTGATAACCTTGTGCTATCTATATGAAACACAAATGAGGTATGTGAATTCTGCTTGCTTGAGGATTTCTGGCAGTGTTTATTTACAGCTACATCAGTACAAGCAGTAGAGCAATCACTAGGCACATCCTGTTGTCTAGGGTATGACAGACAGAAGTGTCGCTCCTGGTCATTCAATGACATCCAGGTATCTGGCGTATCTGCATGTTGAGCTTCTTAAAGGGACATCACTATTAAAGTGATATTACAACATGCCCAAGCCCTTTAACTCAGCCACATCAGTAGCATTCTGCTTCAGGTCTTCAGTCAGGGATCATGCGCTGAGTCTGTCAAAGGAAGGATTTCTAATTAAAGGCGACCCCGGCGGGTATCAGAGGCGCTGAGCAGGATGCGGATTTCTCAGGCCACAGTAGCCAGCCAGGATAAAGAAGAGGCCTGGGAACACTGACCCCAGACCCCACCGGGGTGTCTCACTCTGATCTGGAGGTTCTATTGTGGGATCTGAGGAACTGCAGTGAGGTGAACTCTCCCGAGGACAGCAGACAGAGCCCAAGCTCTCAAACCAAGAAGGCAAGCATGGAAGAGGGCAAGGCACTCAGCAGCAACCTGCAGGCAGTGCACCAAGAGGTTCCAGAACCTCAAAAGGATGTGAGAGGTGAGTGGCATAACACTTTCAGGTGATTGGCTTCATACTCTGCCACTCTGCAGAAGAGCAGACCTTGCTGCTGCACGCATTCTTCTCTCTCCAGCCACCTCGCATCCTCATCTGAACAGCCAAATATCACCCTCAACTTATTGCAGATGAGCACATAACTTGGGGAGAGGCAGAGATCCGGTGGGGAGGGTGGGGAGAGCAGGTAGTAAAATGCCCTCCAGTGACTGACACCTTGACACCCACTGGGAATGAACTGGTCCAACAGGAATGAGGTCTTGTTCCAGGTGGCCACAGGTGTCAACAGCGACCTGCTGTGAAAACGTGAGCTTGCTGAGGTAGCCGTGCTTAGGTATGTCAAGAGAGCTGATCCTCTGCCTTCAGACCCTCTGGCTGCAGATCCTCCTTGGAGTTGGATCACTTTGTCCAACACCTGTACCCCACAGCAAAATTTGGCTGAGGAGACAGCAGCAGCTGCTGCTGGTGTAGCTCCTGCTACTGGTGTTGCTGCTGCAGCTGGTTTTTCTCCTGCTCCTGTTGGTGCTGCTGTTGCTCCTGCTGCTGGTGGTGTTGCTCCTACTGGTGGTGTTGCTCCTGCTGGTGCTGCTGTTGCTCCTGCTGCTGGTGGTGCTGCTGTTGCTCCTGCTGCTGGTGGTGCTGCTGTTGCTCCTGCTGCTGGTGGTGCTGCTGTTGCTCCTGCTGCTGGTGGTGCTGCTGTTGATGTTGCTCCTGCTGCTGGTGGTGTTGCTCCTGCTGGTGGTGTTGCTCCTGCTGGTGGTGTTGCTCCTGCTGCTGGTGGTGCTGCTGTTGGTGTTGCTCCTGCTGCTGGTGGTGTTGCTCCTGCTGGTGCTGCTGTTGCTCCTGCTGGTGTTGCTCCTGCTGCTGTTGGTGTTGCTCCTGCTGCTGGTGGTGTTGCTCCTGCTGGTGCTGCTGTTGCTCCTGCTGCTGGTGGTGTTGCTCCTGCTGCTGTTGGTGTTGCTCCTGCTGCTGGTGGTGTTGCTCCTGCTGCTGTTGGTGTTGCTCCTGCTGCTGGTGGTGTTGCTCCTGTTGGTGTTGCTCCTGCTGCTGGTGGTGTTGCTCCTGCTGGTGCTGCTGTTGCTCCTGCTGCTGGTGGTGTTGCTCCTGCTGCTGTTGGTGTTGCTCCTGCTGCTGGTGGTGTTGCTCCTGCTGCTGTTGGTGTTGCTCCTGCTGCTGGTGGTGTTGCTCCTGCTGGTGTTGCTCCTGCTGCTGGTGGTGTTGCTCCTGTTGGTGCTGCTGTTGCTCCTGCTGCTGGTGGTGTTGCTCCTGCTGCTGTTGGTGTTGCTCCTGCTGGTGTTGCTCCTGCTGCTATTAGTGTTGCTCCTGCTGCTGTTGGTGTTGCTCTTGCTGGTGCTGGTGTTGCTCCTGCTGCTGTTGGTGTTGCTCCTGCTGGTGCTGGTGTTGCTCCTGCTGCTGCTGGTGTTGCTCCTGCTGCTGTTGGTGTTGCTCTTGCTGGTGCTGGTGTTGCTCCTGCTGCTGCTGGTGTTGCTCCTGCTGCTGTTGGTGTTGCTCCTGCTGCTGGTGGTTTTCCTCCTGCTGCTGTTGGTGTTGCTCCTGCTGCTGTTGGTGTTGCTCCTGCTGGTGCTGGTGTTGCTCCTGCTGGTGTTGCTCCTGCTGCTGTTGGTGTTGCTCCTGCTGCTGTTGGTGTTGCTCCTGCTGGTGTTGCTCCTGCTGCTGTTGGTGTTGCTCCTGCTGGTGCTGGTGTTGCTCCTGCTGGTGCTGGAGTTGTTCCTCTTCATCCTCACTGTATTGAAGTATCTTTACAGTGCAGAAGGAGGCTATTTGGCCCATCGAATCTGCACTGGCTCACTGAAAGAGCATTCCACCTGTCAGCTGACAACATTTCCAACATTTGTATCATCAGAAAATGTTGAAATTATGCCCTGCACATTGCAGCCTAGGTTATTAATATATATCAGGAAGAGCAAAGGGGCCCAACACTGACCCCTGAGGAACTCCATGACAAACCTTCCTCCAATCTGAAAAACAATCATTTGTCACTGCTCTTTGTTTCCTGTCACTCAGCCAAGTGCCTACTTTTCCTTTTATTCCATGAGCTAGAATTTTGCTCACAAGTCTGTTGTGTGGCACTGTATCAAATGCCTTTTGAAAATCCATATACACATCAACAGCATTTCTCTTATCAACCTTTTTTTCCTCTCTGTTAACTTCTCTGTAACCTCCTCAAAAAACTCCAGCAAGTTAGTCAAACATGATTTTCCCTTGATGAACCCATCTGGCTTCCCTTAATTATCCTGCACTTGTCTAGGCGATTATTGATTTTATCCCGTACTATAGTTTCCAGAAGTTTCTCTACCACTGATACCTGTAGTTGTCAGATTTATCCTTGCACTCCTTTTTGAACAAGGATGTAACATTCACATTCTCCAGCCCTCTGGCATCTCCCCTGTATCTAAGACTGAAAGATTATCACTAGTGCCTCTGCAATTTCCACTCTCACTTCCCTCAGTACCCTTGGGTGCATCTCATCCGGTCCTTTTAAGTAAAGATAGTCTTTCCAACACCTCCTTCCTCTCAATTGTAAGTTATTTTAGCGTACCAGTTACCTCCTCTCTCAATCCGGCCAGGGTAGCAAGTTCTTCCTCTGTAAAGACAGATACAAAGTACTTGTGCAACCTCCGCTATTTCTTCAGCCTCCACATGCAAGTCCCCATTTTTGTCCCCAATCGGCCCTACTCTTTTTTCTACTGCCCTTTTATTATTTACGTGCCTATAGAAGACCTTGGGATTCCCTTTTATGTTTGCTGCCAGCCTCTTTTCACACTCTGTTCTTGCTTTTCTCATTAGTTTCTTCACTTCCCCTCTGGTCCTTCTGTATTCAGTATTTTCTACCTGTCTTCTGTCGTATGCACACTTCTTCCTTTTCATCTTTACTTCTCTCTTGTCATCCACAGGGTGCTCTGGATTTATTTGTCCTACTCTTCCTCTTCAAGGGAATACACCTTGACATTGTCTGCATTACATTTTCTTTGAAGGTGGTCCCTTGTTCAGCCTAGGACTGAATTCAGCACTGGAGGTGCACAGTGGAGCTGCATAAGTTGCTTCCATCCCATTGTGAAAGCTGACAGCAGGGAAGGTGAGCGAGGGTCAAGGCAGGTAAAATGACTTTCATGTTGGCAACAAGCTGTCAACCAGTGAAGCACCCTCTGTGAATAAGTGCAGAGACCACCAATCTCCTCTCTGGGCACGGCTGGAGTTCTTCAGTTTCATTGTTCAAAGCCTTCCTAGTCTGCCAGTCTCACTGAAGAAGCAGTCCCCACTGTAACTTGCCTGGCTGAACCTGGCAAGAAGCTGACAGCTCGGGAAATAAGTACTCCGACTTTTAAACCCAGAACAGTTTGTTAAAACAACAGTTAACGACCTACTTGAAGATTGTAACATCTTAGCTGACGGTTTCCCGCTGGCCTTGAAAACCAGAAGTGGCCGGGATGACATTAGGATCCTGATCCAAAGCCACTTTTCGGGGATTTATCTCCCCTGCACCCAAACTTGTCTCGCCTTGCTCCTGAAGATTCTCCTCTCTCTCTATAATCTACATGAGCTACATTTAGAGGATTTATTGACCATCTTGTTGCCAACTGTACCCATGAATCACATGGGCTGCAGTGGTTCAAGGTGGCTCACCACCACCATCACAAGGATAACTAAAGATGGACAATAAATGCCTAGCCACCGACGTCCGTATCCTATGAAGAAATATAATAAATACCCCGCCCTTCCATTGTACAGACTTGTGTTATTAATTTGTGCCACTGTTGTTTCCCCTTCTTTAAATCAATGCCGCTAATTGAAAGTTCCCACTTGACTTTACAGCAGTAAAATATTGCACGTTCCTCATTAATGGCTTTTCAAACCCTTACCATTAATTAGATCTTCACTGAACTTTTGTTCAAAACTGTGTTTTTGGAGGGGAAGAAATGCTCAGAACAGAACTGCACGCAGGTAAACAGTTTGGACATTCATTCTTGTGCATATGCAATGATCCCACTGGTGAGTCTGCAAGTGTAATTTTAACGTTTACAATCCAGTACTTTAGTGCAAACGGAAGTCTCTGTGGATCTGCAAGTACAGTTCAAAAAAAGTCTGTCCATTATTTTAAATTACAAACCAATTTATATGAAAGATGTAACATAAAGTCAATTGGGAGTTGTTGCCGGTACAGAAAATGAATACGCATGTACAGTTTCTTTGACTTCAGTAGTTACATTTTTATGAGATTTAGCATCAGGATGATAACTTAAAATACTTACTGTTGTCAACTATAATAATGTGTTACACTGCAAAGAATCTTCAAAATTATATAGATAAAACAAGTCAGGTCAACCAAAAGCTTTTTGCACTGTGGTTTAATTGAACAATTTTTAGTCAAAAGAAGTTAATTTTCAACTGGAAAATGTGACACACAAAAAAACTGCTTGCCTCCAGTTGACAGCAACTAACATTACCACCATCGTAAATAATGCTGTGATCTTCTCAAATTGAATTCTACTGCAAAATCCTGAGTGTTTTCTTGAGGAGAATGGTATTCTGTGGGTCCATATACCACTTGTTTCACTGAAGTATAGGAACTGAAACACCAAAGTTACAGAATTATCAGCTGGGCCCAGCTTCCATCCTTTGGGGGCAATGGTTGCCTGGAAGGGTGCTTCAGAGGTCCCTAACTAACACTTGGAAGCAAAGTTAAAGCAACACCCTGCCACACCCAGTGGGCCAGGTGCCACACGCAGTGGGCCAGGTGCCACACCCAGTGGGCCAGGTGCCACACCCAGTGGGCCAGATGCCACACGCAGTGGGCCAGGTGCCACACCCAGTGGGCCAGGTGCCACACGCAGTGGGCCAGGTGCCACACCCAGTGGGCCAGGTGCCACACCCAATGGGCCAGGTGCCACACCCAGGGGGCCAGGTGCCACACCCAGGGGGCCAGGTGCCACAGTTGGAAAGGCAATTGATTACCTTTCCTCAACTGAGCTTTTAAGACCATTTCTAGGCTTCAGCAGGTGATTCCAGTAAGAATTCTGTTAAGGGTGTATTGGGAAAAATTCTGGGAATAGCTCAAGATGGTCCCACACATGTCCCTATGACATGAGGGGAAGGTGCGGGTGGGAAGGGGAGTAGTGGTGGTCGCGAATGAAAGACTCAGTAACTTTTCCCCCTGACTGAAATTGATGGGCAGATTACAAAGGGCAGAATCTAGGTCGTAGCAGATCCCTCAGCGGGAGACACATCTGCTCATCATATTTGCTTGCACCCAGGATCTTCAGACCAAGTTGTCCTCAGCTCTTAACTGTGTATCTGAAAGATTTCATTACTCACCACTGCACATAATTGCCATTCTTTAAATGAAGTGGTATTAAATGCAACAACCACCGGAAGGGGTTTCAGGCGGTATCATCTGACTGCCCCTGTCCTAACTGTACCAAACAGTTATACAAAATTAGCAGTTCTTTGAACTGAACGAAAGAGCTAGCAAGCAATAGATAACAGTTGACTCTACCTTTATGAAGACAGACAAGAAACTATGTTAAAACAGAATATGTATAGAAACCAAGCTAAATGAAGGCAGAGCTAAATTATCCACTTAGCAGCTTTGGATCTCATTCTGAAGGATCTCAGGGCCTTATGAAGTAAATTCTAATTCCTGTGCCTTAGCTGGGGATTGTTGTGTTAACCTTGCTTTGTAAAAACACTCAATGATGTTCAATTGACAGGAAGTAGGACTGACAGTGAAGCAAATGGGCTGAATTACAGGACAGTGTTTAGACTATAGGGACATGTTCTCCTGTTCTTGGACCTGTGGATACTGCACCAGGTGGACATGGCATTAGACTGGAAGGTCCATAAAATTTGTAATACTGAATGGGGAAATGAGGCAGTCTCCTTTAGGGCTGTACTCTCCACCATGGCTGAGCACTACGCCCCCCCCACCGCCCCCACCCCAACCCTGCAGCCCCCTCACCCTCTGTATTTTCTGAGCCCTGGAAATGCAGTAGCTGGAGACAGAAGAATAGGCAAATGCTCCATGGTGTTACTTATGGTGATTTCTTCCCATTCTGAGAAAAACGTGATAATCTCCATCCAAATAGGAACTGCTCTGTGCTTTAATTTTACATTCCATCTAGGGTCCAATCGCATCGTATGCTATTTTAACTATGGTATACAAAAACAAGTTTGTAAAATGTTATAAGCTGGGCCACGAAGGAATTTCACATGATTGTGTCAGCCAGTGTGCTAAAAAAAAAGCATTTAAGGAGAATTTCTAACCCCAGACGTTGGAAGCCAGGTGAATTACCTTCAATATTTCTCTTCCAATTTGGGCAGCACTCCCTTCATCTGTTTTTTAGTGATTAAACTCACATTTTCCACTAGGTTCGGAGTGCCTTTATGTGTCCCTACTATTCAGAGAGTGTTTTTTATCAAGGGGGTGGAGTGAGCTGGAAACAGGAACTCAACTTAAACTGCTGACCAGTGACAATAACTAACAACATTTTTAATAGGAATTCTAATTATTTTTCACACCTCCCCAAGTTTTAAAAACAGGTAATATTCAGAGTTGTGTACAGAGCACGTATAGTGTACTTAAAAGTGCTTGTAACACCTTTTCTAAGCACGTAGGGATGTCACAGTTGTAAATAAAATGTTTGAAGGTTCAAGTGGCCCTGTATTTGTTTTTTACATTTGGACTGGTTAGCTATCTACAACAACAGGGATACGATGAGTAACCAAGGGTAGCTGTGGTGGGTTGTCCCTCATAATATTCTGGTACTTCACTTTTGTTGGAATTTCTTCATAAGATGAGGACCTATATTCATTTCCACATCTATTGCTAACAAGTATTCTCAAAAGTAACTATGGCAGTACGATATGTGTTCACACAATGTCCTACAAGTAGCTGTGACCCTATAGATAACATATTAGCCAGCCAAACAGCAAAATAGAACCCATTGCAAGTGACAGTTTCACATAAATGCTTCCATTACATAATTGCTTGTCACAGCACAATGTTCTCAAGGTAACTCTCAATCCGGCAAATTCTTCTATGTGAGTTTTCTGACATTGTTCAGGTTTAATGCATCCACGACTTGCAATCAAATTTTTTCCTGTCAATAAATAAAAAAAATAATCATCCACATCCAAAGTCGTCATAGATAAAACGGGAACACTATTTTACGACCAAAGCATAAACATTCTCAGAAAAGACTTGCATTTATATAGTGTCTTTCATGGCCACCAGGTGCCCCAAGTGCATTACAACCAAGGGAGTACTTTTTTTGAAATATAGTCACTTCTATAAGTAGGAAACATGGTTGCCAACTTGCACACAGCAAGATCCCACAAACAGTAATGTGATAATGACCAGATAATCTGTTCTTGAGATGCTGATTGAGAGATAAGCATTGGCCAGGACACTGGGGAGAACTGCCCTGGTTTTCTTTAAAATAGTGCCTTGTGAGCTTTTATGTTCCGGACGTGGACTGCTTCAGTACTTGAGGAGTCGCGAAAGGTCTGAATATTGTGCAATCATCAGTGAGCATCCCAACTTCTGACTTTATACTGGAGGGAAGATGGAGATGAAGCAGCTGAAGATGGTTCAGCCTAGGACACTAACCTGAGGAATTGCTGCAGTGATATCCTCAGGCTGAGATAACTGGCCTCCAACAACTACGACCATCTTACTTTGTACTAGGTGTGCCTCCAACCAATGGAGAGTTTTCCCCCTGATTCCCATTGACTTCATCAATCCATTGACGCAGTCAAATGCTGCCTTGATGTCAAGGGCAGTCACTCTCACCTCACCTCTGGAATTCAGCTTTTTCCATGTTTGGACCAAGGCTGTAATGAGGTCAGGAGCTGGCCTCAGTGACCCTGGCAGAGCCCAAATTGAGCACTGGTGAGCAGGTTGTTGCTCAATAAGTGCTGCATGATAGCACTGTCAATGACACCTTACATCGCTTTGCTGATGATTGAGAGTTTGCTGGATTGGGTTTGCCCTGCTTTTTGTATTATACACTGAGTACTCTTCTTCCAAAAAATAAACAGACCAGGCTCTGCAAAAATAAAAAGTCTTAAAAGTATACTGTATATTTTAAATGCGTGATGTATAATTTTACAGGGAAGAAACAACAAACCAGCCTGTCTCCACTTGCAACTAAGCAATTTTCTTTCATTCCTTTTTAAAGAGTTTCTGTTTTCTTTTGCCACACATCAGCTGCACCATACACTGTTTCCCAACCAAGATATCAAGTAGATGACCTAATGCTAGTTCTAAACCAAGAGGTACAGAAGCAGCCTAAGGTGACTCATAGCTTCTCCTTCCCTCCTGGGAGGAATATAAATTCCCTTACAGTACAATTGTTGGAAATATATCGGGTGAACTTATGCTTAAGTTTTAAGATAAAACCTAGGTGATTCTTACTCACTTATTTTACCAACTTTTTTAAAGCACTTTTCAAGAGGATTACAGATGATTGTTTCCATCTTGCAACTTAAAGGACTTAAAGTATTCTGGTAGCACTTCAGACTAGTACCTGTTTGTTCAGAACACAGAATAAATTATTCAGTACCCAACTTTTAACTGTTTCAAGGCAAAGTTATTTTTTCACAAAGTATTCATGCATTATTCCATGAAGAATTTGATATAACGCAAACAATTACAAGTTAAATTTAGGACAGGAAAATCACACATGTTTATTGAGGAGCTTAGGGAGCACTGAACAGATGAAAAACTAAGCGATATGAGGTTTCCCTAGGAAATGTTCATGTTGACAATGATTTTACCAAGTAATTTTATTCACTTAACCATTCTATTCTATTATCCATTTGAATTATTGTATCAAATTTGGCAAGAAGTTAATAATGGGATGAAAACTGGGTTGCAATGACAGTGTTGTAAGAATGGTCAGTTATTATAGACAAGTTAAACTGTACTTATGGCAAATGCTCAATTAAATTGTACATATTTTGGTGCAGAGTAACAAATCTTTTAGAAAAAGGCTATGATAACACCCAACTGTTTAACAATTTGAGCCTAAGAACCTGGGAAGCTTTTGGTCCATTCAGAATCACACCAGCAGGAGAGCCACCAAAAAGTTAATGAAAAGGGGAAAAAATTGAGTAAACTAGCAAAAAGTATAAAATATATATTGTAAGAGCTTTTATAACCTTTAAAAAGGAAGAGAGTAGTTAAGGTAAACATCGGTCCCTTAGAAGCAGAGACAGGAGAAATAATGATGGGATTGAGGAAATGGCAGAGGCATTGACGAAATATGTTGTGTCTGTCTTCACAGTAGAAGACATAGTTCTATACCAGAAATAGACAGTAACCTAGGGACTTAAAAGAGTGATGCAATTAAAGAAATTACTATCAGCAGAGAAAAAGTATTTAAGAAACTTAAGGGACTAAAATCTGACAAATCCCCAGGACCTGATGACGTACACCCTAGAGTTCTAAAAGAGATATCTGCAAAGATAGTGGATGTGCTAGCTATGATTTTCCAAAATTCCTTAGAGTTGGGAACGATCCCATTTGATTGGAAGTTGGCAAATATTACACCGCTTTTCAAGAGAGGAGGAAGAGTAAAAACAGTGAACTACAGGCCAGTTAGCCTGATATCAATTGTTGGGAAAATGTTGGAATTGATTAGGCTTAGAAAGCCTTAACATGCATTTGCACAATGCATAGCATGATTAGAACAAGTCAACATGGTTTCACTGAAGGGAAATACTGTTTGGCAAATTTATTAGAATCTTTTGAGTATGTAACTAGGAAGGTAGATAAAGGAGAACCAGTAGATGTAGTAAACCTGGATTTCCAAAATGCATTCGATAAGGTGCCACAAAAAAGGTTAATAGGCAAGATAAGGGCCCATGGAGTTGGGGGTAATATTCAGCATGGATAGTGGATTGATTAACATATAAAAAGCAGAGAGTGGGGATAAATGGAGCTTTATCAAGGTGGCAGGTAGTAAATAGTGGAGTGCCACAAGGATCAGTGCTGGGGCCTCATCTAGTTACAATTTTCATTAATGACTTAGAAAAGAGATAGAGAGTATTGCATCAAAGTTTGCTGATGACACCAAGCCAAGTGGGACGGTAAGTTGTGAGGAGGACAAGGAGAGGCTACAAAGAAATGTAGACAAGTTAAGTGAGTGGGTAACAAGATGGCAGACGGCATATAATGTAGGGAAGTGTGAAGTTATTCACTTTGGTTGTAAGAAGAAAAGCAGAATGTTTTTTAATAGGTGTGAAACTTGTAACTGTTGATGTTCAAAGAGACATGGGTGTGCTCAAACTAGGAATGCACAAAGTTAGCATGAAGGTGCAGCAAGCAATTAGGAACACAGATGGCATGTTGGCCTTTATTGCAAGGGGATGGAGTACAAGAATAAAGAAGTCTTTTACAGTTGTACAGGGTTTTGGTGAGACCACATCTGGAGTACTGTGTGCAGTTTTGGTCTCCACATTTAAGATAGGATATGCTTGCCTTGGAGACAGTACAGCAAAGGATCACTAGATTGGTCCCTGGGATGAAGGGGCTGTCCGATGATGAGAGGCCAATTAAATTGGGTTTACATTCTCTGGAGCTTAGAGGATTGAGAGGCGATCTCATTGAAACCTACAAAACTCTGGAGGGGCTTGATAGGATGGACGCTGAGAGATTGTTTCCCCTGGTCGGGGAATCTAAAACACGGGGGCTCAGTCTCAGGATAAGGGGCCGATTATTTGGGACTGAGATGGGGAGAAATTACTTCACTCAAAGGGTTATGAATCTTTGGAATTCTCTACCCCAGAGGGTTGTGAATGCTCCATTGTTTAATACATTTAAGGCTGGGATAAACATAATATTGGTCTCTCAGGGAATTAAATGATATAGGTAGCAGACGGACAAAACCAGCGTTACACTAGATTCTATCAGGTGGGTTAGGTTAAAATTGCCCTCAGAGTTTCTGCCATGGTTTGTTATCAAACAATTTGTGTGCCACTCAACATGGGCAAGTTATAAGCATCACAAAGCTTAAACATTAGCACCTGATGGGATGGTTTTCACAACTGAACATAAACATTGACACCCAAAGGGCAAAATTTTCTGCCTGTTGGGCGGGTAGGCCCGACCCAACCTCTGGTGGGTGGGGAGCAGATCGCCACTGGAGAAGCGGGCCCCGCCGCCATTTTACGTGGGCGGGCCAATTAAGGCCTGCCCAGCGTGATGTCCGGCAGGAAGCGCTATGCACTTCCTGTGTGGGGTCGGGGGGAGCGAAAGAGCGCACATCTCCCTGAGGCTAAGCGTTGCCTCAGGGAGATCGTTTACACTTTTAAAAATGTTAAAAATAGAAAAATAAACAAGTCCTTAACATGTCCCCCTCATGTGACAATGTCATAGATAGATACGGACAATGTCACATCAGATGGGACATGTTCATAATTTACATAATAACTTTATTAAACTGTTTAAAACCCTGCATGAAACCTCAGCCCGCCGCTGGATGAGGTTTCATGTTTTTTCTAGTTGCCGTGGGGTTCCTGGCCTGCCCGCCAACTTTAAGGTTGGACAGGCAGGTCCTTTAATTGTATAATTGATCCGGTCAATGGCCTCAATTGGCCATTGACAGATCGGCGGGCCCGCAGCTGATTTTGCAAATTTCTGCCCAAAGTGTTTGAGCCCGATTACACAAATCCATTCTTTCACAATTCATTTAAACATTTTATTCATTTAACAGTCATTTATATATTGGGACAACTATCATTGGAAAAGATAGATACGGAAATTGCACATGAAGATCTTATTCCCTTAAATGTTTTATTCTTTGATCAGCTCTTCATTTAAATGGGCTTGACTTTTTATTCGTTAGTGGGATGTGAGTGTCGCCAGCTAGACCAGCATTTGTTGCCCATCCCTAGTTGCTCTTGAGAAGCTGCCTTCTCGAACCGCTGCAGTCCATGTGGTATAGGTACACCCACAGTGCTGTTAGGGAGGGAGTTCCAGGATTTTGTCCATGTGGTGTAGGTACACCCACAGTGCTGTTAGGGAGGGAGTTCCAGGATTTTGTCCATGTGGTATAGGTACACCCACAGTGCTGTTAGGGAGGGAGTTCCAGGATTTTGTGTCTGCTGCCCTTGTCCTTCTAGATGGTAGTGGTCGTGGGTTTGGAAGGTGCTGTCGAAGGAGCCTTGGTGAATTCCTGCACTGCATCTTGTAGATGGTACACACTGCTGCTACTGTGCGTTGGTGGTGGAGGGAGTGAATGTTTGTGGACGTGGTGCCAAACAAATGGGCTGCTTTGTACTGTGTCAAGCTTCTTGAGTGTTGTGGGAGCTGCACTTATCCAGGCAAGTGGAGAGTATTCCATCACACTCCTGACTTGTACCCTGTAGATGGCGGACAGGCTTTGGGGAGTCAGGAGCTGAGTTACTTGCTGCAGGATTCCTAACCTCTGACCTGCTTTTGTTGCCACAGTATTTATATGGCTAGTCCAGTTCAGTTTCTGGTCAATGGTAACCCTCCAAGACGTAGAACAGTCCCCAGCACATACAGTTCCTGTTAGTGTAATTTGCTCTCTACATGCAGTATAAGACAAATTCATCCAAATGAAGCTTTCCAAAGTTTCCACTATCCTGCAGGTGTTAACAGTGTTTCAGTCTACCACCTCTACCATCTAGAAGGACGAGGTCAGCAGACACATGGGGACACCTACACCTGCAAGTTCCCCTCCAACTTATTCACCATCCTGATTTTGAACTATATTGCTATTCCTTCACTGTTGCTGGGTCAAAATCATGGAACTCCCTCCCTGACAGCACTGTGGGCATACCTACACCACTTGGATTGCAACGGTTCAAGAAGACAGCTCACCAATTAGGGAATTAAGGATTAGCAATTAAGGATTGTCAATGAAAATGCTGACCTGGTCAGCAGTGTCCACATCCTGTTAAAGAAAAAAAAAATCAGCTGATTTAAGCTGCCTAAACTCTCTATCTGTTAACTCTTTGATATGGGAGGCAGTAGGAAAGTGAAAAAACAAAAACAGAATTATCTGGAAAAACTCAGCAGGTCTGGCAGCATCGACGGAGAAGAAAAGAGTTGACGTTTCGAGTCCTCATGACCCTTCAACAGAAGCGTCAACTCTTCTTCTCCGCCGATGCTGCCAGACCTGCTGAGTTTTTCCAGGTAATTCTGTTTTTGTTTTGGATTTCCAGCATCCGCAGTTTTTTTGTTTTTATCTCAGTAGGAAAGTGAAGACTGTTCACACTGCGTTTATTAAGATAAGTTCCTTGCCAGTTCTCATTACGATGACTGACGGTTGCAGGAATCATACAGTACCATAAATGAAGGAAGTGCCTTAATTGGCAGCTCTTCTAGGCTTTTGTATGAATTTCAACCGCAGGTTACACATGAGTAACGAAAGCCAAGCACACTGTAGCAAAGCCAAATACGATGATGGATTCATAAATGGGCAGTTTCACTGTGTTCAGCACTGAATTGTATGAAATAGCTGGGCTGTTTAACACGGTCTAAGTGTGCCAATGTAAATGAAGTCTATGATAAAGACAAATGATTCAAAGCATTTGTATGATATAGATCCATGATAAGCATGGATGGTGTAAATGGTGGGGACTGTACCCATAGAAAAATCTCCTCACATTAATAGTGTACTGAGATGAATAAGAAGCTGCTTAAGGATTTGTTTACTATGTCCAAGCTTCTGCGCTTGTTCAATATTTTTTGTGTTTTATCCTGCACGCGAGCAATTTTCAGGTCGGTGGGCGCATGCAAGTGTTGGAGCTGTGCCTGCCAGCAATTAAAGTTACCTCCAAGGGAACTGGAAGCTTCCAATGGGAGGAGAAGTGCAGGCACAAGGGGCTCAGGGCCAGCATGTAGTCCAAGGTGGAAGGGGGTCGCAGAAGACGCCATTATCCTGCTGCCAGGGTTTACAGGCAGAGATGCAACTACCTCAACATGTCTGAGATGCAATGCCGAAGGAGGCTCCACCTCTCCAGGGAGACTGTGATCTCCATTTGTCATGTGATTGGGTCTGAGATCACCTCCAAGCGTGTGGGTGGACACCCCATGTCAGCGGCTCTGAAGGTCACAGTGGCCCTCAACTTCTATGCCTCCGGCTCTTTCCAGGGCTCAGTGGGGATCCTAGTGGAGTGTCTCAATCAGCTGTCCACAGTTCCGTCAAGCTGGTGACTGATGCTCTGTTCAGGCGGGTAATGACATTTATTCATTTCCACACAGACAAGGTCAGCCAGGCTGAGCGAGCCAGAGGCTTTGCAGCGATTGCTGGGTTCCCCCACATCCAGGGTGCAATCAACTGCATACATCTGGCCATCAAGGAGCCAGTGGGTCAGCTGGATGCCTTTGTCAACAGGTTGGGTTTCCACTTGAACGTGCAGATAGTGTGTGACCATAAGTCGCAGGTTCTGCAAGTCTGTGCAAGGTACCCTGGCAGCTCCCATGATGCAATGCATCCTCTGTCACTCACAAGTGCCAAGACTGTTCACTGCTCCAACTCGACTGGATGGATGGCTGCTGGGTGACAAAGGCTATCCCTTGAAAAGGTGGCTCATGACACCTCTCCGCCACCCAAGAACAGAGGCAGAGCAGCGTTATAATAGGAGTCATGCCTCTATAAGGGCGGTGATAGAGACGACCATGGGTCTTCTGAAATACGCTTCTGATGCCTGGACCATTCAGGGGGACCACTATAATACCCCACAGAATAGGTGTCACTGATAGTGGTTGCATGCTGTGCTTGCCACAATCTGGCACTGGCAGGGGATGGACCCACTGGAGAAAGAGGATCCGGAGGCAACTCCACAGGCCACAGGTGATGAATCCAGTGGTGAGTCAGAAGAGGAGCATGGTGAGGACATGGGAGCAGACCTCAGGATCCTTCAGGGAGGCAGGGACACCCGGGTCGCCTAGATCCAATGCTCCTTCAGCTAGGCTGCCAAAGATCTGCTTCCACCTCATGCCAGGGGTGCCACCTCCATCCCAGATGTTTTAAATGACCCTTTCCTTTGAACCCAAAGTCCACTCATGCTTGTGCAATAAAGTTTAGAGCTACTCATGTCTAGCACGAGATACTGGTGTACCCTGCCTGTACAAAACAAGTGAAATATACTCAGGCCATTAAGACAAAACTGAAATTTATATTGGGCAGAATCTTGCCCTTGGAAGGCGAGCGGAACCCACCAGCTTGGCGGCTGGCGGGGAGCTGACCCTCGCCACTGAAACGGGGCCTGCCCGTTTTTAATTGGGTGGGCCAATTAAGGCCTGCCCGACAGCATCCCTGACAGGAAGTGCTATGAGCTTCCTGTGCGGGGGGGGGGGGGGTGGCGGCGGTGAGGGAATCCCCAGCTGTCAAAGTGCACTCTTTTGTACATCCACACGAAAGAGCGCACTTCTCCCTGAGGCAAAGTCCTGTCTTAGGGAGAATACTAATAGCGTCAAAAACATTAAAAGTAGAAACATTAAAAATTGATTAACATGTCCCCCTCATGTGACAATGTCACACGAGATAGGACATGTTAATAAAGAACACACACACTTTATTAATTTTTTACAATACGGTCATGAAACTTCATCCTGCCAGTGGATGAAGATTTGTCAATAATCTGGAGCCTGCTGGGACTCCTGGCCTGCCCGACAGCCTTAAGGTTAGACGGGCAGGTCTTTAATTACTTTAAATAGCCTGTCAATGGCTTCAATTGGCCATTGACAGGTCGGCGGGCGGACAGCTGATTTCGCTGTCCCCCCACCTTCCTAAACATTTAAAGGGACCGGGATGATGTTGGGGATTCCTCCCAATGTCATCCCGCATCATTTTCCCCTCGGCGAACAGGTCCTGCCCCCAAATCCTGGCCATTATGTTGGCACTCACATCAAATGAACCTAACAATATATGGTGTTAATGGTCACACCAATGAACATATTAACAAAACGTGGCAGAACAGAAGATCACCCGTGAACACAGTCCCTCTTGTGCTGACGGTGCCTTAAACTTAGGTTTGCGAGTGCTGTATCTTGTTGCACCCCCACCCCCCCACCTCTGCCTTGCTGGCAGTGGCATTGGAGGCAGCCTGTTGATTCTGTTGTCCTTGATGACCTTGGCAGTCGTCCTCTGGCCAGTGGAGCCTGTGCTGGCCCCACCTGGGAGGGAGCGGCCAGTGCCAGTGCTGGCTTGTCCCCAGTCATCGCAGCCTCATCAGACGCCACAGTTACTGCAAGGGGGCAGAGGAGCCATCCAGAATGCCCTGAGAGGAGCCCGCAGAGGCGTCAAGGAGCTTGAGGCCAACGTGACTCTGGACCTCCCTGCTTTTCATTGATGGATGGGCACCTAACTGGGATACTGGATGTCTCATCCATCTCCCAGATTGGGACTGACCCCTTGAGGTCACTGCCTGTGTGAGAGCTTACAGGTCTGAGCGCAACCCCAGGAACCCTGATTCTGCCCCTGGAGTTGCCTCTCCATGAGAGTCGCCACTCTCTCAATGGAGGAGGCAGTGCGCACGGCCATGAGAGGCAACACAGTGCTCATGCTTCACGTGGGCTCCTCCATAACAGAGATCATGACATGCGTACCCTCATGGATCTCTGCCAGATCATCACACACATCCTGCTGGACATCCAGTATCTGCCGCCTAATGGACAACTCCAGAGGTTCATCATCTGCCTTCGGTTCAGCATTGTCCTGGTCTCCAGCAGCCCTCTGAATGCCTGGACACTCTCTGCCTCCATCTGTTCCTCAAGCGAGTGTGAAGTACCCTCACCACTATGCACTGACATTCTAGCCAATAATCTACTGAGCTGCTGATATCTGCGCTGGTGCTTGGTGCAGAGAGGGGGTGTGACACAGGTGCATCTAAAGCCCAGGGGTCCTCTGGTGTCAAGGCTCTTCAGGGTCCTGCGTTTGTGGGCAAGCTGGCAATTCTAAGGGAGAACAACGACATGCCATTAGTTTAAGTCATCACACTGCCACTGTGCATGCCAGGTGCCCTGGTGAGACAATGGAGAACTGCATCATGGTGCCATCGTCTTTCAATGATCAATAGGGGGCTCCAGATTTGAGGCTCCCATTAATGATGAGACTACACAAGGATGTTTGCACAATCCGACACAATCTCACCTCTGTGCACTGCACTCTTACCTTCGTCAGAGACCCCTGCCTCTCCACGACTGGTTGACCGAGGTGGGTGGCGGCTCTCCAGCTCCAAGGCATTCATCTCGTACCTCGTTAGAATGAAGAGGTTTGGGGGACCTCCGCCCATCTTAGTTCTTTCATTGGTGTTATGGCTTCTCTTTCCTCTGAAATGACAGAGGATTTGTCCACCCTCTACCCACAACACCATTGCAGCCTGGCAAACCTTCCCTGCGGGGCACCTTGCAAGGCACATCCGAGTCATGGGCCTTGACCCGCAATGCACTTAGGCCAGGGCTCATCTCCTTGGCCGGCGCCGGTGTCAGTGACAGTTGGCGCTCAGACTTTAATGCTCTTGAGCTCCACGGGGGGATGGCCAGCCCTTAACACTTCCCCACACTGATCCATGCCAACTCGGTACTCGCCCTTGCCCATTGCTCTGGGTGTCTGGATTACTAGTCCAGTGACAATACCACTATGCCACTGGTTTTCCTCATGGCAAAGTGTTGACCAAGTTCTTTGAACTGCATTCTGAGGTGAAGTTATTTTATACAGATCATCAATTTCCTCTCACTGTAAGTCTGCATGATGTGGCCTGGCTCTCGTGTGTGGGCTACTTGTCAGATATTTTCTCCTGACTAAATGAGCTAAATATAAGACTCCAAGATCTGACCATGACAATATTAAACATCCAGGAGAAAACTGAGGCCATGATTAAAAAGCTGGAATTTTAGACTCATTGTGTTGAGGAAAACAGTGAAATATTTCCAAATCTACATGTATTCCTGATGACTACTGAACTAAACTTTCAAGACAGTGTTAAAGGTGACTTATTACTGAACTGGCACAGCAGTTACATGGTCACTTCTCCCCGATGAAAAACACAAAGAGCTGGATTTGCTAGCCTTTCTCAAATTTTCCTACAGTTCCCAGGTCACAAGAAGAGCTGACTGTAAAAGAACAAGAGAATCTCCTTGACAGAGCAGCTAATGGTGTGCACAAGTTTGAGTTCCAACAAAAGCAACTGGCAGATTTTTGGGTCCAAATGCAAGCAGAGTATCCTCAGCTGTCAGCCAGACCTATCACGTTTTGATGCCATTTGTCACAACCACCCTTTGTGAAAGGGGATTTTAGTCACTCACTTGAATGAAATCAAAGGGCTGAATTTTGCCGTCAGTGCACAGGGGGCGGGGCCAGCTCGCCGACGCGTAAAATGACGCGGGATGATGTCAGGGGAAACCCCCGATGTCATCCCACCCCATTTAAATTTTCAGGAAGGCGGGGGCACAGCCAAATCAGCTGTGCACCCCCTGACCTGCCAATGGCCAATTGGGGCCATTGACAGGATCGTTGAAACAATTAAAGGACCCGCTTGTCCAACCTTATGGTTGCCAGGTCGGCCAGGAGTTCTGACAGGGAATAGAAAAAACATGAAACCTCATCCACAGGTGGGACGAGGTTTCGTGCAGGGTTTTAAAAATTTTTGGGGAAACCCCCCCCGCTCGCACAGGAAGTGCATAGCGCTTCCCGCCGGATGTCACGCTGGGTGGGCCTTAATTGGCCCACCCACGTAAAACGGCAGTGGGACCTGCTTCTCTGGCGGGGATCAGCTCTCCGCCCGCTGGAGATGGGGTCAGGTCCACCCGCCCGACAGGCAGAAAATTCTGCCCAAAGTATTGTCGCTGAATGTGCATTGAAAACAGTTTGCGACTGAAATTGTCACCACTTTCTCCTAACTTCAGGTGCTACAGTCCAACAAACAAGGTCACCCATAATATTAATGGTAGATAAAAATTATTATAAACATATGTTTACCTGTAATGTGTAATTACACTGATTTACAAAATGTGTGGTCACGATGGGAGGAGTTATAAAAGAAACTCCCTGTAGGGGTAAGCAAAAGGTTGGTAAATCTGAATAGGTTAAATGACCAAAAAAAGTTTGAGAACCACTGCCCTACGACATACATAATATGCCTCAACTTTCAAATACATTTCGCAACATCCTTCATAGAAGACTGTAAGCCAAGCTCAAAACTGGGGATTCTGAGTAAACACCAGGAAAGGATAAGAAACCTATAAGCAATGAACATCCGTCAGATGGGATAGGTTGGTGTGGTGGAAATGCTGAGTGGTCTGCCCCACAGCTGATTCACAGAAATAACCTAGACTCAGAATCTCACTGTTGTGTGGTCAAATTTGCTGTTGATAGTAAACTGGGAGGGCACATGGAATTATAGGAAGCAGCTCAAAATACGACAGAGAAAGTTGAATGAAGGAAATAAGTGGGAAGATAAAAAGCAGAAGAAATTCAATATAAACAAATGCCATTTGGATGGAAAAATAAGCAATGGGCATTCTCCATTAACTATGTTGTAATAATAAAGGATGAGGTGGAAAGACACTTAGTAGCCTCAACACTAAAAACATCCAAGCAACCTGAGGCTAGCAGAGCTCATGCTGAAAACTCACTCACGGTTTCTCTTGTGCTTCTACATGTAGACCATTTGTGAAGCCAGCCTGTGGTAGCTCACTCATTTGTCAGAGACAGAAGACTGCACATCTCTGTTCCCCAATTTCTCTTTGCAGATGGTGATCTAGTGGTAATGTCACTAAATCAGAAGTCCAGACTAATGCTCTGGGGATAGGGGCTCAAATCCCACCATGGGAGTTGGTGGAATTTCAATTCAATTTGTAAAATCTGGAACTGAAAGCTAGTCTCAGACATGGTGACCATGAAACTATCATCAATTGTTGTAAAAACCCATCTGGCTCACTAATGCCTTTTAGGGAAGGAAATCTGCCGTCCTTACCTGGTCTGGCCTACTCCAGACCCACAGCAATGTGGTTGACTCTTTAACTGCCCTCTGAAATGGCCTAGCAAGCCATTCAGTTCAAGGGCAATTAGGGATGGGCAACAAATGCTGGCCTTGCCGGCCATGCCCCCATCCCATGAAAGAATTTTTTAAAAAATGGATTTCACCCTGTCATACTGGGGTGGCCACTCCAGATAGTGCAAGTTAGATATTCCACATCCAGATAGTTTAGTACTGAACTAGGCTAATGAATTGCCCTATGGTCCTGAAAAGCTTACTTGGCAACCTGAAAGAAGGGCAGTGAACTCGAAGGCAGAAAGCCAGGCTTTGCTAATGGGCAAGCAGCCATTGCTCGTACATTCTGATTTCTTTACAACTCAATGGTATTGGTGCCCCATCTGGAAGAAATAGTGATAACCTGCTCAGCAGCTGCTTAAAAACTAAGGAACTTCAGGTTACACATACATGTTGATTAACCAAATGCATCCTGGTAAAATTATTGAATTCACAAGGTGCAAAACTGACTGGAAGAAGCCAAGATGGTGGCAATAGTTTTGTTAACAGATAATAATAAAACAGAATGTTAATTATTAATTTTTTAAAAAGGACCAAGGGACCTATTTCCACTACATGTTTAATTGATGGCTCCAATCATACCTGCTTATGAATGGTATATGTAAAGCTAGCATAACAATCTTTGATATCAAATCAATTAAGTCAGCAGTGTAATACAACTGGTAAATTATCACAAAAATTAATCAAATTGAAATAAAAAAAATTCTTCAATTTTAATTTCATCACATGTAATAGTGGTGTTTCTTACCCAGCGTGATGATGTCATAAAGAAGCAGTAAGATCAAAAGGTATTTCATTTTTAGCATTTTTGAGGGGTTAGAGGGAGATGAGAAAAGATGTTCTTCAGCTTCAGATCAAACCTGAAAAATATTTGCTGTTAAATTCAGAGTACATAGATCGTCTGACATGGTTTATCTAACACACACTTGCAAAAAGGATTTTATGGGGAAGATTCTAACTATGGGGTTCTCTTCAGAAGTTTGGGAATTCTTATGTTAAAAAAGTGGATAATTCTGTGGGCACAGACAGTGGAAAATCACCAACAAAAATCCTATGTATTTTAAATTATCAGGAATAACATGCGCTGGGTATGATGCACTGATCTTGGGAGGCTTGATGGTCCCTATGACACCATTGGAATTGAGTTCTTCCAGCTCATGAATATTAAATCAGAGGCAAAATCGAACAGACATATTTTTACCACACCTACCATGGTTCTATGCTTTCTGCTTGAATTGGTTTGGTGAGGAGGCCATTTTAACCTAACCAGCCAGGTGCAAAAACCTGTGGGATTGGGTAGACTGCCATTTTACACCTAACTCAATATACTACTCTGTGTTGGCTTCAATGGAGGAGAAAATAGATTGGGTATAAATTCAGCATTGCAGCTGATCCCATCAGGGAACTGAAGGGTAGGTTAGATTAACATTAAACCCATGATATCCAAATGACCATTCCTCTCTATCAGATGGTTTGGGTAGGGGGGGTGGAGAGGGAAGAATGAGAGGAGGCATGCAGTACAGCCTGTCCAACGAGTGTCTAACTATATCGTTATTTGCTGCTTTGTGTGCAAGAGAGGGATGGCATAGGGAGGTATTGTTACTGTACTAGTAATCCAGAGGCGTAGGCTAATGCTCTGGGTACCCGGTTCGAATCCTGCCATGGCAGATGGTGGAATTTGAACTCAATAAAAATCTGGAATTAAAAGTCTAATGATGACCATGAAACCATTGTCAATTGTTGTTAAAAACCCATCTGGTTCAGTAGCAGTAGTGTGTAGCATTTACAAGATGCATTGTAGGAATTCACCAAGGCTCCTTAGACAGCACTTTCCAAACCCATGACCACTACCATCTAGAAGGACAAGAGCAGCAGATACATAGAAACATCACCACCTGGAAGTTCCCCTCCAAGTCACCATCCTGACTTGGAAATATATCACCGTTCCTTCACTGTCACTGGGCCAAAATCCTGGAACTCCCTTCCTAACAGCACTGTGGGTGTACCTACACCACATGGGCTACAGTGGTTCAAGAAGGCAGCTCACCACCACCTCCTCAAGGGATGGGCAATAAATGCTGGGCCCAGCCAGTGAAGCCCACATCCTGTAAAAGGAAAAAAAAAAGAAATCCTTGCCATGGGCCAGGAAGTAGGAGACAGGCACTAGTGTTGGAAGACAAATCCGTGCAGAAAACTGTGGTGCTGTCTCTACACAAGGAACTGATTATTCAGCAAGGTTTGCATGGCAGGCTGTAATTGATAACACATTTTCGTTATGTGCCTGATAGATCTAAGATATAACGTTCATCCCACACCCAACTCAATATCCTTGCTAAACAGAACAGTGCCTCTATATGGCCATCAGATCCAAACACATGAATATTACAGCATCTCCCCCTAATTATCTAAAGCTACTTAATATCAAAGTATAAGTCACTCCAACTTGTATTGATCTTTAGAATGTGTGATGCAAATGTGTTTGGTTTGTTTTGCCCTAGTGCTTCCATTTAGTAAAAATGTGCGATGTTCATCTACTTCTTAATCTTATGCTGCTTCTCAATATTTCCCCAGTAGAAGAAAATAGAATAACTGGGAGCTAGGTGTCCATGAGCACACACTAAATTAAAGGCTCAGGATTGTCCTTACGCTGTAAATGTGGAAGTTGCTTCTTCTGAGAGAGCTGATTCATTGACCTTTCACCTCAGGCTTGAGTCTCTGGGGAACCATGCCAACTTTACACTGTTAAACCTCATCTTACTTAGAAAGAACCTCATAGAACTAGCAGGCAATGACATGAAGTGATACATCATGTCTGCCCTTATGAAGCTGATATAAACGGTAGTCACAATGTTGAGAAGCAGATATACATTGGTGAAATAAAAACAGAAAATGCTGGAAATATTCAGCAGGTCTGGCAGGGTCTATGGGGAGAGAAACAGAGTTAACTTTCTGAGTCTGTGTGACTCTTCCTCAGAGCTAAAGAGAAACAGAAATGTGATGGATTTAGCACTGAAGACAAGTCACACGGACTCAAAAAGTTAACTCTGTTTCTCTCTCCACAGATGCTGGGAGACCTGCTGAGTTTTTCCAGCATTTTCTGTTTTTATTTCAGAGCTAAAGAATAGAAATGTGATGGATTTAGCTCTGAAGACAAGTCACACAGGCTTGAAATGTTAACTCTGTTTCTCTCTCCACAAATGTTGCCAGACCTGCTGAGTTTTTCCAGCATTTTCTATTTCAGATTTCCAGCTTCCGCAGTATTTTGCTTTTATACGTTGGTGAATGCTGTTTTGCAAAGTAATCATGGTTTGACTGAAGTGTTCTGTGTTTGTTTGCAACTATTGGTAGTTGGCTGATGGCAGGATAAATGTAAACTTCTGTTTTGTGAAGGAAATTGGCAAAAGTCCTTTGACAGTAATGGACTCTGTGAAAGAGTGAGTGGAAAACAGGCAGATGTAAAGTGACTGTCAACAGTTATACATTGTAAGTGATAGGCTATAAGTTTCTTCTTGCTTTAGCTGCTGATATACAGTTCCACATTCATCTCTTGCTGCACGGGTGGTGATGCTGGTTGTCTGTCCCTCCTTCATTTTCATCTCCTTCAGCTCCAAAAGTAGCAACCCTTTCTTCATTGTGATGCTATGGATAGTATGCTCTTGCCGAAGTAATGTGGCAAAGGCTACCAAATGTTGTCTGGTAGGATCCAGTGTAAAGAAGTTTAATTCAGCGATAACTTTGGTATAGGCAGTGTTGTTCTCCTTGTGGAAGTGGCCTACAAGTTTTCAGTTAGCAGTTGACTAATCTCTCCAGTAGTTTTCAGACCGAGGTAGAGACTTCTGTCACAATAATGTGTAGAGAAATTTGAGTAAGACTTTCCAGATCTGTAGACCCCATTGAGTAGCACCCTGCACATGAAGAACAAACATTTCTGTGAATCCGAACTCTAAGATCCTCCAGGCTAATCTTGTCTATATCTTCCAGAGCTCCAGTGAAAACTCTGTTTGCAGGTTATGCAAGGGAAACACAGTAAATTGCCTTCTCAAGGGATCAGTGCAGGGGTATTAATCTGACGGATTTATACAGAGGCATTAATAACTAGGGTTGGGTTGTGACAGGATTTGAGGACAATGAAGAATTAGCCACCTTCAATTAACCCTATTTAAATAGGGATGTTTGCATTAAAAGTGAGTGCTGCTTTTTCTGAAGCAGAATTTTGGCGCCTATTTTAATGGTATTCCTACAAACACCACACATTACTTAGGATTGTAAGGAATGGTGGTCTAATGGCCTATCAATTATACAAAATTGAACATTATTAAAACAGCTCTCTCTTAAAATTCTCTCTCATAAAAACCCTCGATCAGCTGTTTCAGCAGGTGCAGAACAATGGATTAGGTTTCACGAGGGCCGTTATCTGGTTAAAGATATAAATCTGAAGGTCATCGACCTGTTTCTACCCACAGATGCTGCCTGATCTGCTGAGCATTTACAGCATTTTTTTGTTTTAAAATCTAACACAGGCCTTGACATAAGGCATTCCTGGGCCTGATAAGGTGAAATCTTGTGCTCACCTATCTAAAATGCTGATATAAGAGATAAGCAGAGCAGTGATCTCAAGAGGTGGGTGGTGGAACGGAAGGGGTTCACATTAGGCATTTGCTTTCTGGCAACTGGACAATTGAGTGGGAAGGTGTAATTGAACTAACTAGTGATTGTCATCAGGCATCCACTAGTCCCGAGGTATAAAAACAGGCACTGGGGAAGGGAAAAATCACATTGGACAGGGGCAAGAGCTACATAGATCAAATCACTTTACCTCATCCGTCTGTGCATCAATCCCGAATCGGTAAACCTTCCTCACCTGTTACGGGTCTTATGTCTGCTTATTCCGATTATATGTTATGTTTAAACTATCGCTCTGTTGCTTCTTAATAAACTGCTTTAATCTATTTCTAACTCATTTTGAGTAATCCGTGACCCCCTGGATCAAATCTTACGGTATAGCATCCTAAAACTACCAAATAGGTGCTAAAACAAGGGATAATATTGCCCATTAGGGACTTATTTATCTCCATGTATTGTAAGTGAAGGGAATAATATAATTTTACTCTAGGGATAAAAAGCAAAAAACTGCGGATGCTGGAAATCCAAAACAAAAACAGAATTACCTGGAAAAACTCAGCAGGTCTGGCAGCACCGGCGGAGAAGAAAAGAGTTGACGTTTCGAGTCCTCATGACCCTTCAACACAACTAGAACAGATCTAGTTCTGTTGAAGGGTCATGAGGACTCGAAACGTCAACTCCTTTCTTCTCCGCCGATGCTGCCAGACCTGCTGAGTTTTTCCAGGTAATTCTGTTTTTATAATTTTACTCTACCTAGACTAGGTAAGGAAAACACTGAGGGGACAACAACCCCCTGCACTGGTTGTGAGTAACAATGCCACCACAATATTTTGAAGCTCAGAGTTTTTACATAGGATCCATTTCCATTAACGCCACACACATTTTCCTTTCTGCTGAAATCAAAAGGGCCATTCTTGCATTGAGGCACACATGCAAATCATGCTGCGTGGTCTACTCCTGCTCCTAATTCTTATGTTTGGGGAGAGAAGCACGTGAAGATACTCAAACAGGGCAGATAGCCAGGAGTTTGGTCAAAGAGCTAAGTTTTAAGTAGCAACTTAAAGGAGGAGATGGAGAGGTTAAGGGAGGGAAATCCAGAGCTTACGGCCTAGGGAGTTGAAGGTGTGGCCAGCAATAGTGGAGCAATTAAAATCAAGGATCTTCAAGGGTCCAAAATTAGATTACGTGCAAATATCTTTGAAGATTGTGGGACTGGACAAAATACAGAAATCCAAACTCTGCTGTTTGGCTAAAGGAATTAGAGAGGCACTGAACCATTTGTGCAATGAATGAAATCATAATTTCATTAGATGTCCTCCTTCCCTGTATGAGCTGAGCAGGCTCTGGGGAATCTTCATTATTCCTCTGGTGAATCTTAAGTGAGCGTCTGAAATTTCTGGGCTCAGCTCAATTTGTCGCCGTTCATGTGAGGCCACTCTTGTGAGCCACACATGTGTGGAGTTGAACATGTTGGTGTCTTGGAAAAGAAATAATTGTGACTGAAAATTCTGACAAAAAGATGAAGGAGTAAATACTATACATCCCTGCTTTGCTTCCAAGAACTTGCTTCCACCTTAAGCTGCTGCTACCATTTAAATCCTGCACAAGGTTCTCTCCTTCACTGACAATTTACACAGAAGCTGAACAACTGGCCTGCCATTCAATATTTAAATGAACCGAGGTTTTTCTGACAGGCAGAAGTCCTGTCCCATCACAATATGGTGAATTCGTGGGGCCAATTTTGTAGCAATCAATCAAAAATTATTTACTTCACAGGATCTGGGGAAATCTGATAAATTTCTCTGAAAATCCTTTCAGTGGAAACGTATATCAACCAGCACAATATCACTCCCCACCTGCTTCTGTCTCATTGTAAACTACAAATTTAATGGTTTGATACATAGAAATGACAACATAGAAGCAGGCCATTTGGTACAACTGGGCTATACTGTTGTTTATGCTCTATATGTGCCTTCTCTCACCATTCTTCTTTTAATACAAATGTTATTACACAGGAGGCCATTCGGCCCATCGGGTCTGTTCCAGCTCTCTGAATGAGCAATACACTTAGTGCCATTCTCCCGCCTTCTCCCCGTAACTCTGCACATTCTTCCTTTTTACATAACAGTTTAATTCCCTCTTAAATGCTTCAATTGAACCTGCCTCCACCACACTCTCAGGCAGTGCATTCCAGACCCTAACCACTCGTTGTGTGACAAAGGTTTTCCTCATGTCACTTTTGCTTCTTTTACCAATTACTTTAAACCTGTGCCCTCTTATTCTCAATCTTTTCACAAGTGGGAACAGTTTCTCTCTATCTACTCTGCCCAGACCACTCATGCCTTTGAATACCTCTATAAAATCTCCTCTCCGCCTTCTTTTCTCCAAGGAAAACAGCCCCAATTTCTCCAATCTACCTTCATAACTAAGGTTCCTCATCCCTGGAACCATTCTCGTGAATCTTTTCTGCCTCTCTCTAATGCCTTCAAATCCTTTCTAAAGTGGTGCCCAGAACTAGACGCAATACTCCAGTTGAGGCTGAACTAGTGTCCTATACAAGTTCAACATAATCTCCTTGCTCTTGTTCTCTTTGCCCCTATTAATAAAGCCTAGGATACTGAATGCTTTATTAACCATGCTCTCAACCTGTCCTGCCACCTTCAATGACTTATGGACACATACACCCATGTCCCTCTGCTCTTGTACCCTCTTTAGCATTGTACCCTTTGTTTTATATTTTCTCTCCATGTTCTTCCTACAAAATGAACCTCCTCACATTTCTTTGCATTCAACTTCACCTGCCACTTGACTGCCCATTTCACCAACCTGTCTATATCCTTTTGAAGTTCTACACTATTCTTCTCACACTTCGCAATGCTGCCAAATTTTGTATGTTATGGCAAAGTGGATGGTAAATGCTGAGCTGTTCAAATCCCAGAGGGAAACTTGAAACAACTGCCACAACTATTTTACAATTTGTTTTTATTTCAAGGTGTGTTCCTTGAATTCAGTAGTAATAAGAACACCAAGTCTTATAGGTTTCTTACAAAACTAAATTAAACCTTTATTAATAAAAAAATGATTCAAAGCACATACACGGGTTTACAAATTACTACTATAACTCCTAGCTTCCCTAGTTAAACTAATACCCAGTTACACCTCTGTAAAACTCATAGATTTTAAAACACCAAGGCAAAGTAACACGATACCCTGAACAGTCAAATTCAAAGTGAGTTTTCTTCACTTCAGTTCATGTAGACAGCAACTTGAGGCTTAGAGGCTGCAGGCTTTTCACACTTGTTAGATCTTAGAATTCCTTCCTCTTACTATCTAATCTCCTTTATACAGGTTTCTCCCTTTTAATGAAAATCCCATTGTCCCAATATGTCTTTTCAACTCTACTTTTCTAATAATAAAAATCTTTCACAGTACCAATTTTATCAATAAGCTTTGGGAAAAATAAACACACTGTTTGGATTCTTCTGGCTAAGTCTAACATTTCACCACTCTGGTTTATCTAAAAGTGCAAATTTTCCCTTTACACCTCACATGCTCACCTCCCAGCCATGCTTACCTAATTAACATTTTAAACCTTCTCTTCTGATGCATCAAAACCTAGAGACCAGCTGTCTTTAATTCAATTAAGTCACTCACACACACACACACACACACACACACACACAAACACATCATTCCTACCTTCCAATAAATTCCAATAACATTATGAAAATTATTATAGTTTCCTGACACCCCACCCCTTACTCAAAAATGACTATCATAATTTAAAAGCATGGCTTCATTTTCTTAACTCATTTTACATTACCTCCTATACCAGATGTATGTATTAACATAACAATATATATACACAAATCCTTGGTATCAACAGAAATTCAGTGTACAGGTTTTAAATGTCCAATCTTTCCTTTAAAGTTCAAACACTTGACAATGCATCTGCAATCAGATTTTCTCACCCAGCCACGTGTGACCTGTAGATTAAATGGTTGTGGTAATAGTAGTAATCTGTAGATTAATGGTTGTAGTAATAGACTCCATCTGAATAGCCTTACACTTCTGTCTTAAAATTTGTCCTGAAACTTTAAAGAATTGTGGTCTGTATAAACATTTCTGACAAATTGTGTGCAATGTAAATTTCAAAATGCTGCAATGCTAACACCAGACCCAAAGTTTCCTTTTTGATCATTGAATATCTTCCCCATTGTACATTCAACTTACATGAAAAATACCCTATCAGTTTTTCAATTCCATTTTCATCTTCTTGTAACAGTATGGCCCCAATGCCTATATCATTTGTGTCAACAGCCATCTTAATTTGCTTGGCATAATTGGGTTGCCAAAGCTGGTGTTGTAGTTAATACAGTCTTCAAACTGCCAAATGCTTTCTGACATTCCTGTGTCTAATGAAACTTCTTGTTCTTTTTTAATAGCTCAGTCAGTGGAGCAACAATACTGCTAAAATTTGGTACAAATTTCCGGTAAAACCCACTCATGCCCAGAAAACTCAAAACCTCTCGTTTTGTTGTAGGCACAGGAAAGTCTACGATATCCTTGACTTTCACATCTCTCAGAGCCACCTTACCATGCGCAATGGTATGGTCTGGATATGTAACTTGTGCTTTTGCAAATTCACTTTTAGTCAAGTTCATCACCAAATTAGCTTCTTGTAATTGACAAAACAATTATTTCAGATGTTGTAAATGTTTCTCTCATGTCTCACTGAAAACTATCAAGTTGTCAATGTAAACAGCACAATTACATTTTTCATGCCAAATGGCATGACTTTAAAGTGATATAGTCTATCTGGCATCACAAAAGCCGATATCTCCTTTGCTCTCTCTGATTGATGGTACTTTTGACAATATCCTCTTAGCAAGTCAAACTTTGTGATAAATTTTGATTTCATACTTCCTCAGTACAATCTTCCAACTGTGGTATAGGATATGAATCTTCTTTTGTCACCCATTCACTTTTCCATAGTCCACACACAGTCTTTGTGTTCCAACAGGTTTTGGTACCAGCACATTAGGCGAACTCCAGTTGCTGCAACTAGACTCAATGATATCATTTTGAAGCATGAATTCAATTTATTTCTGTGCTTGTGATAACTTTGCCAGATCTAGTCTATAAGAATGTTGCTTTATTGAAGGTGAAACTCCTGCACATACATCATGCATAGCTAAACTTATCCTCCACAGCTTATTCCCACAATAGCTTTTCAAGTACCTGCTTATTATCCAATTTGATTAGAGGAAAATTAACATTAGAATCCTGCATTTCTATCTCATTCTCATTAGCTACCAACACTAATACCTCTTTTAGTCCTCTTCCCTGTCAAAGTACTTCTCAAGCATATTTACATGACACACTATAAGACCATAAGATGTAGGAGCCATTCGGCCCATCGAGTCTGCTCAACCATTTAATGAGATCATGGCTGATCTGACAATCCTCAACTCCACTTTCCTGCCTTTTCTCCATAATCCTTGATTCCCTTACTGGTTAAAAATCTGTCTATCTCAGCCTTGAATATACTTCACAACCCAGCCTCTACAGCCCTCTATGATAAAGAATTCCACAGATTCACTACCCTCTGAGAGAAGAAATTCCTCCTCATCTCTATCTTAAATGGGCACCCCCTTACTCTGAGATTATTCCCCGTGATCCTAGACTCTCCTACAAGGGGAAACAGCCCCTCAGCATCTACCCTGTCAAGCCCCCTAAGAATCTTATATGTTTCAATAATGTTGTCTCTCATTCTTCTAAACTTCAATGACTGCAGGCCCAACCTACTCAACCTCTCCTCATAAGAAAATCCCTCCATCCCCGGGAACAACCTTGTGAACCTTCTCTGGACTGCCTTCAATGCCAGTATATCTTTCCTTAGATAAGGGAGCCAAAACTGTTCACAGTATTCCAGGTGTGGTCTAACTAGTGCCTTGTATAGTTTCAGCAAGACTTCCCTATTTTTATACTCCATTCCCTTTGAAATAAAGACCAACATTCCATTTGTGTTACCTATTGCCTGCTGAACTTGTATACTAGCTTTTTGGGATTCATATATGAGGACCCCCAACTCCCTCTGCAGCTTTCTTCGGCCTTTCTCCATTTAAATAATATTCAGCTCCTCTATTCTTCCTGCCAACATGCATAACCTCACACTTGCCCACATTATATTCCATCTGCAACATTTTTGCCCACTCACTTAACCAGTCTATATCCCTCTGTAGACTCTTTATGTCATCCTCACCACTTGCCTTCCCACCTACTTTTGTGTAATCCGCAAACTTGGCAATAGTACATTCATTCCCCTCATCCAAGTCCATATATTGTAAATAATTGTGGCCCCAGCACTGATCCCTGTGGCACTCCACTAGTTACAGGTTGCCATCCTGAAAATGTCCCCTGTATCCCAACTCTCTGTTGTCCATTAGTTAGCCAGTCCTCTATCCATGCTAATATACTACCCCCACCCTCTGCTTCTTTCTTCTATCTGGAGCATTTATTAAATAATTCATTCAGTTTCTTTTCAATCCTGGAAGGCCCACTAAACCTTCCCTTTAACGAGTCACCTGGTACTGGTAGCAGCACTAGCACTTCCTCCCCTGCAACAAAACTATGAGCTATAGCTTTCCGGTCTGCCCTTACTTTCATCAGTTGCTTGATATCTTTAAATGTTCCCTAGCCAATTTATATGCTCTGTTCAATCTTTCTCTGAAGTTTGATACATAATCCAGGAGAGCAGTTTCTGAATTTTGACCCACCAATTTCCCATGAATCAGTTTCAGTGGTCCCCTTACCTCATGACCATCATTTAGTTTAAAAGACTAAAACCAGTTGATGCATTAGGAGCGTTCCTAATAGCAAAGAGCAAGAATTGAATTCCCCTGTGCCAGTCCTGTGGATAATCCTGACTATACACCATCATCATAGTTTTTAAAGTTTGATGTCAGCTTTCCAAAACCCCTTGTGAGTCAGGATAGTAAGCTGTTGGCTTAAATTGTTATATCCCCAAACTGTTCATTAAACAGCTGTGACATGAAATTTGAGCCCTAATCTGATTGTATTTCTTTACGTAAATCATGTTTTGTAAAAGATTTAGTTAACTCTTCCACAGTTTTCTTCGTTGTAATATTTCTTAAAGGTATCACTTCAAGAAACCTTGTAGACACATCCATTATTGTCAGTAAATACTGATTTCCACTTTTAGTCTTAGGGAGGGGTCCTACACAATCAATCATGAACCTCATAAAAGGTTTTTCAAATGCTGGATTTGGTGTTAAAGGTGCTGGCTTAATTACTGATTGTGGTTTCTCTATCACCTGACATATTGACATGTTCTACAGAATTTGACTACATCCCTATGCAATTCAGGCCAATAAAAATGTTTTTGTACTTTTGCCTGTGTTTTTCTAATTCCTAAATGTCCCCTCATTGGAATTTCTTGAGCTATCCTCAGAATCATTCATGCCACACAAGTGTCAGGCAATGACCATGTCCAACAAGAGAGAATCCAACCATCAAGCCTTGATGTTCAATGGCATTATCATCACTGAATCCCTAGTCTAGGGGTTATCATTGACCAGAAGCTGAACTGGACAAGCCATTTAAATACTGTGACTACAATAGTAGGTCAGAGGCTAGGAATTGTACGACAAGTAATTCACCTCCTGACTCCCCAGAGCCTGTCCACCATCTAAAAGGCACAAGTCAGGGGTGTGATGGCATAATCCCCACTTGCCTGGATGAGTGCAGCTCTGACAACACTCGAGAGGCTTGATACCATCCAGGACATAGCAGCCTACTTGATTAGCACCACATCCACAAACATTCAATCTTTCCACCACTGACGCACAGTAGCAGCAGAGTGTACCGTCTACAAGTTGTGCTGCAGGAATGCACCAAGGCTCCTTCAACAGCACATTCCATACCCACGACCACTACCATCGAGAAGGACAAGAGCAACAGATAGATGGGAACACCGGCACCTGGATGTTCCCCTCCAAGTCACTCACCATGCTGACTTGGAAATATATCGCCGTTCCTTCACTGTCGCTGGGTCAAAATCATGGAATTCCCTTCCTAACAGCACTGTGGGTGTACCGGCACCACATGGACTGCAGTAGTTGAAGAAGGCAGCTCACCGCCACCTTCTCTAGGGCAACTAAGGATAGACAATAAATGCTGGCCCAGCCAGTGAAGCCCACATCCCATGAATAAAAAATAAGTCTTATTACTATTTGTAAATGTTATTACAATCTGATGCACCACCCTCCATCTTTCATTTGCTGAAGCATGATAAAGCCGCCATTTTCTCATTAAAACATTACCCTTAAGGTAATAACATTCTGGAATACATTCTTCCTCTGTTTCTGAGTAAGCTGTTTGACACAACTGTTTTATTTGCGAATCCACTAACTTCTCTGAGTTAAGCACCTTAGCTGCATTGTCCTCTGTACTTTCCTCCTGACAATGTTATCAAACACAGTGCCACCTAATTGGACTGCCACATCTTCTCCCTGCCTTTGAACTCCCTGTTTTTCTTGTTTCAACCTATGAACCTGTGATCTTGTTGTCACACAATCTGTAAACAATCCAGAATGCTCTCTGCAACACTTCTGTTAAAAACACTTCTGTTAAGGCAACAATAAATCTCATAGATTTTAAAAGACCAAGGCAAAGTAACACAATACTGTAAACAGTTGAATTCAAAGTGAGTTTTCTTCACTTCAGTTCATGTAGATAGCAACTTGAGGCTTAGAGACTGCAGGCTTTTCATGCTTGTTAGATCTTAGAATCCTTCCTCTTACACATAACCTCATCTCCTTTATACAGGTTCTCCCTTTTTAATGTAAATCCCATTGTCCCAATATGTCTTTTCAACTCTACTTTTCTAATAATAAAAACCTTTCATTGTACCAATTTTATCAGTAAGCTTTGGGAAAAATAAACACACCATTTGGCTTCTTCTGGCTCAGTGTAACATTTCACCATTTCTTTTGAAATTCAAATTACTCTGGTTTATCTAAAAATGAAAAATTTTCTCTTGCATCTCCCATTCTAAAATTTCAGCCACATATACTTAATTAACATTTCTCTTCTGATACATCAAAGCCTAGAGGCCAACTGTCTTTAATTCAATTAAGTCCCACAGACACACACTATTCCTACCTTACAGTAAAATCCGATAACATTATGAAAATTATTATCTTTTCCTGACAAGTATCGTCCACAGACTTTAATGTAATCAGAGTAACTTTCAACTCCAATGTTACTGTGGGACACTGTGAAGCAGGCTTGTGGGGGGCTGTGTGTATGTGTGCGTGTGTGTGATTAATTTAATTAAACTGAATGCAGTCTGACTGCAAGGTTGAAATCATCAAAGGGTTAGGTGTAAAAGCAGGCATTTTGAAGAGGAGATGAACAGCTAAGATGGGATACCAGTAAATACAACGTGAATAGGAATTTGCATGAGGATAGCAATGAGGAGTTGAGTTTTGTCGCTGTTGAATTTCAAAGAGTAAAAAGGAAATTTTACAACTGGCAAAGATTATAAATGAATAAAGCAAAGTTATTAAGTTTATTTTTCCCGAAAGTCATGGCAAAAACAACACGAAAGATTTTTATATTCTGGGAAAGGTAATAACAATGGGGGCAGGATTTTCAGGTTGTCAGGCGGCGCGGCCAGGAATGTTCTGCCACCCATGATCAGCCCCCAGCCGCGATTTCACACTGGCTGGCCAACTAATGGGCAGCCAGCATGAAAGGCGCACTGAGAACCTCAGCGTTCTTGGGGTGGGGGCAGGAGGAGTGCGAGCGCATAAGTCTGCACATGTACAGGGGAGCATGCACGCACTGAAAGCTCCCTGAAGGCAGGGAACTGCCTCAGGGAGCTGAACAATTTTAAAATCAAAAATAAGGACTTTTAAAATCTGACAAAATGTCCCGACATGGGACTCACTCACAATAACATTAACAGAATAATAACTTTGCTCAATAATTTATATTTATTGTTTATTTAATTGTGGAAACTTCATCCCGCCCATGGATGAGGTTTGCTAAAAAATCAAAAGTCTGTCTTGACTGATTCGCCTGCCTGCCAACCATAAGGTTGGAAAAATAGGATTAAACTAATTGATTAATGACCTTAATAGGCCTCTTCATTATCAGTAGCTGGGATTGCCTGGATGACCCTCAGTGGTCTGGGGTGCAGGCTTCAAACCTGTAGCTGTCTAGCAACAGAGTGGTTCATTTCCACCTTTCAGGCGCCAGCTTGGCCTAAATAGCCAAGTGGTTATGGTACTGGGTTTGTAACCCCCAGATCAAGAGTTCAAATCTCACAATGGCAAACTATGAAACAATGTAACTTCATCTGAAACAGATGGAAACAGGTTTACTCAAAAGAGTATCAGTAGCTGGGCTGCCAACTCTTGCACGCACCTGCCAACCAAAATGTCATGCGAGTGTGCGATGATGTCGGGACGCTCGCCCGACAGTATTGCACAATATTTTGCGCCTGATCAGGTCAAGCGCACGCCCGCCTGCGTGATGTAAAATCCTGCCCTGGGTTTAAGCATGAAAAAGAAAAAAAAATATTTAAGGAAAGATGCTATATATGTGCTATCTGATAGCAAGTTTCAGATTTTTAACCACTCTCTAGGTAAGGACGTTTCTCCTGAATTTCTTTTATTGGATTTATCAGTGACTTCATTTATTTATGACTCCTAGTGTTGGACTCACCCACAAATTTGATTTATCTATCCATGGAATGTGGGTGTCTCTGGCTGGGCCAGCATTTATTGCCCATCCCTAATTGCCCTTGAGAAAGTGGTGGTGAGCTGCCTTCTTGAACCACTGCAGTCCACGTGGTGTTAGGGAGGGAGTTCCAGGATATTAACCCAGTGACAGTGAAGGAACAGTGATATAGTTCCAAGTTAGGATGGTGTGTGGCCTGTAGGAATCTCATAGGTGGTGGTGTTTCCATGCATCTGCTGCCCATGTCCTTCTAGATGGTCGAGGCATTGGCTTGGAAGGTGCTGTGAAAAACGCTTTGGTGAGTTCCTGCAGTGCATCTTGTAGATGGTACACTGTTGCCACGTTGCATCAGTGGTGGAGGTTGTGAATGGTTAAAGTGGTAGATGGGGCTGCCAATCAAGTGGGCTACTTTATCCTGGGTGGTGTCAAGCTTCTTGAGTTTTGTTAGAGCTGCACTCATCCAGGCAAATGGATGGTATTCTATCACACTCCTGTCTTATGCCTTGTAGATGGTGGACAGGCTTTGGGAGTCAGGAAGTGAATTACTTGTCGCATGATTCCCAGCCTCTGACCTGCTCTTGTAACCACAGTATTTATATGGCTAGTTCAGTTTCTGGTCAACGGTAGCCCCCAGGATGTTGATAGTGAGGAATTTAGCAGTGGTAATGGCATTGAATATCAAGTGGACATGGTTATTGGAGATGATCATTGCCTGGCGCTTATGTGGCACAAATGTTTTTTCCACTTCTCAGCCCAACCTGAATGTGGTCCAGGTCTTGCTGCATATGGACATGGACTGCTTTAGCATCTAAGGTGTCACGAATGGTGCTGCACATTGTGCAATCATCAACAAACATCCCCATTTCTGACCTGATAATAGAGATAAGGTCATTGATAAAGCAGTTGAAGATGGTTTGACCTAGGAGGAACTCATGCAGTGATGCCATGGGGCTGCAACTGGTCTCATAATATTTTTAGTGGGAAACATTGTCCTTTAGCTGGGAAGTTAAGAAAATAAAAAGGGTTGTTAAAAGTACTTCAGCTGCGGAAACACTGTCTCATGTGGATATGGCGTTCTATTTGTGAAATATTTTAGGGAAACTCTATACAAGGAGTGTACTGAAAACAGTTTGCCCAATTAATGTTACATAGATAATTGTTTCTTGTTGGATAACATAACTCCCCAAAAAATGTAAGTGAAAAATAGATTGAGGATTGGCCTTGCTAGCATGAAACAAATGTGAAGAAAAAGAAAAGAAAATCTCCAAATGGGTTGATGTAACCTATCAATTATCTGATTGTTTCATGAAGAGGAAGACTTGCACCAAAACGTTATTGGGGGTCATAGAAGAGGGCCACCTTGTATTGTAATGTTTTATAGAGAATACGGAAACTCATTTTCTTCTTCTGTGATTTGTTTTGAAATATTATTTGTGAATATCATAAAATTTGTATTTAGAAAAGAAAAGGGAATTTGTTAATTGTATAAATTAACGTTAAGTGGGGGCACTCATTGGATAATTACTTGTGCACATATAAAGAGACACTTATTGACATTGGCGAGGGTTGTACAGTTCGGAGCTATACATTTGTAATGTCTCACTTTGTGAATAAATCTAAAACTGAGTAAAATTTGATTTTTGGTCTCCTCCCTCACTAACTGGCTGTAAGAAGTTTAACAGTGCTCACCATCATTACTCTGAAACTGACCACAGCTTCTGGCATTCACATTTGTGCAATTAAACACAGAAATGCAGTGGTTGCTGTCAGTGACTACCTGTTCTTGCAGAGAGAGTGCTGTTGAAGTCCTTGCAGATGGAAATAAATTAGAAATCAGTGAATCAATGTGAACTTTCACTTTTTACTGCTGTAAAACCCTTGAAAAGGTTAAGCCTGTTGAATGAGGTGTGTATAGGTTTTTAATGGTGTAATAAGTTATAATTACTTTTGAATAACCTCTCTGGCCCAGACAAATTAATTTTATATTTGTAGAATGAGAAATATTTCCATTCTATGATAAAAAAAACCATTGGTGTTTAAAATTTATAAAAATTAAGTTGTTTATAAATTTCAGCTTCAACTTTAAGCTCGTGTCTGTGTCTTGATATGTAGTGTGTTTTCTGTAAAATGATAAAAAGTGCATGATGTAACTTCCTCTTTACTTCCTGTTTTGCTGTCTGTGAGAAATCTCCAATATGATTGACTTCTTAGCCTGCTTGATGACATCCCTGATGCTGGATGCCAGAAATCCCCCAAAACTGTCACCAGTATTAAATTAAAATCAGGCAAGATGAAAACTATGCTACTCAGCTCACTAAATCTTTGGAGGCAACTTTCTATGAGGCTACAAAGTTGGAGCTTGGCCACAATTGGAGTTTGTATAAAAGCAAGCTACTGTTGGATGCTGGAAATCTGCATTTTAAAAATTTGTTCATGGGATGTGCCAGGACAGCATTTATTATCCATCCCTAGTTCAGATGGTATTTAAGAGTCAACCACGTTGCTATGGGTCTGGTGTCACATGTAGGCCAGACCAGGTAAGGATGGCAGATTTCCTTCCTTAAAAGGGCATTAGTGACCCAGATGGGATTTTACAACAATGGTTTCATAGTCATCACTAGACTTTTAATTCCAGATTTTTATTGAATTCAAATTCTACCATCTGCCGTGGCGGGATTCAAACCCAGGTCCCCAGAGCATTACCCTGGGTCTCTGGATTACTAGTCCAGTGACAATACCACTACGTCATCAACTCCCTTAAAACAGAAAATGCTAGAAAAACTCAGCAGGGCTGGCAGCATCTGTAGAGAGAGAAAAAAAGTTAACATTTCGAGTCTGTATAACTCTTCTTCAGAGCTAAATAGAAGTAGAAATGTGATGGGTTTTATACTGTTTAAGAGGGCTGAGCAGGTGAAGCAAAATAGATGGTCAGGTATAGGAGGGAGCTCAGGAGAGACGACAAAAATATCATGGTCACAAGACAAGGGTGTGTTAATAGCAGTGTTAAAGACTTTGGAAAGTGTTGATAGTGGCATAAAAATAAGATAGCAGAATGTATTAATAGCAGGACAAGGGTCAGCGCAGAGGGGGTGGTGTTGGGGAACAAGGATAAAAACAAATTATTAAATAAATTTTTTTTTCAAAAACTAAAATTAATTAAAAAAAATAGAAAAAAATTAATAAATAAAAAATAAAACAAATAGACATTTAAAAATCAGATCAAAAAAGGGTCACATTGGAGAGAGTTCATGGTCTGAAGTTGTTGAACTCAATGTTAAGTCCGGAAAGCTGTGAAGTGCCTAATCGGAAGATAAAGTGCTATTCTTCCAGTCTGCATTGGGCTTCACTGGAACAACGTAGCAGGCCATAGACAGGCATGTGGGCATGAGAGCAGGGTGGTGTGTTGAAATGACAAGCAACAAGAAGGTCTGGGTTGTGCTTGCGGACAAACCAAAGGTCTTCCACAAAGCAGCCGGCCAGTCTGCGTTTGGTCCCCAGTGGAGAGGAGACTGCATCGGGAGCTGCGCATACTTTAGGCCAAATTGAAGGAGGTGCAAGTGAAGTGCTGCTTCACCTGAAAGGAGTGTTCAGGGGCCTTGGACAGTGAGGGGGAAGGAGGCAAAGGGGCAGGTATTGCACCTTCTGCGATTGCATGGGAAGGGGATGAGGAATTGGGGATGATAGAGGGGTTAACCAGGGTGTCCCAGAGGGAACGGTCCCTATGGAATGCTGACAGGACCGTGAGGTTTTAGTTGGAGTTTGTATCCAGTCCATGTACTCATTATAGGAAATCCATTAGATTTTACAAAAGTTGCAGTGAAGATTCATTAGAATGATACTAGCAATGAAAAATAACATTTATGAGCAAAGAACCTCATTGTCCTATGGAGAGATCGGGAAACTGGGCCTGTATTCTCTAGAACTTCGACGAATAGGAGGTGATCTCATGGAAACCTACAAAATATTTAAAGGGATAGACAGGGTAGATCCAGATAAGATGTTTCTCCTGGTTGGGGAGTCTAGAAGCAGGGGACATCATTTCTTAATAAGAAGGGAGCCAATTAAGACCAAGATGAGGAAAAATTTCTTTACTCAAAGGATTGTGAATCTTTGGAATTCTCCACCCCAGAGGAATGTGGAAGGTGCAACACCTACCCTTTTGCCTCCTTCCCCCTCACTGTCCAAGGCCCCTGAACACTCCTTTCAGGTGAAGCAGTGCTTCACTTGCACCTCCTTCAATTTGGTCTAATGTATTTGCAGCTCCTCTCCACTGGGGAAACCAAACGCAGACTAGGCGGCCACTTTGTGGAAGACCCAGATCTTCTTGTTGCTTGTCATTTCAACATACCACCCTGCTCTCTGCCCACACATCTGTCTATGGCCTGAGTATGTTTAAAGTAGAGATTGACAGATTTCTAAATACCAACGACATAAAGGGATATGGAGACAGTGTGGGGAAAAGGGCATTGAAGTGGAAGGTCAGCCATGATCGTATTTAATGGCGGAGCAAGCTAGATGGGCTGTATGGCCTACTCCTGCTCCAATGTTCCCATTGGACTAGAGAAGTTTACAGGGTGATCTAGTAAGGGTTTCTAACATTTATAAAAAAAGGTTTTGAGACCGTAAATAGATTGTTTCCATGGCTGGCAAATCATTAACAAGGTGGAATATATAATCACCACCCGGAGGTTGCAATTAGAAGAACATTTTTTTTTAAACACAGACGCATATTAGAACTGTTTACTACAAGGGTAACTAAGATAACGATTATAGCATTGTTCAAAACACGACTGGATAAATTGGTGAACAGAAAATGAGGAAAAACCATTGGATTATACAGTCCATGGGATTATACAGGCCATGGGATTATACAGACCATGGGATTATATAGCCCATGGGATTATACAGGCCATGGGACTATATAGTCCTTGGGATTATACAGGCTATGGGATTATACAGGCTATGGGATTATATAGTCCATGGGATTATACAGGCCATGAGATTTTATCGTCCATGAGATTGGGATTATACAGGCCGTGGAATTATACAGTCCATGGGATTATACAGGACATGGGATTATACAGGCCATGGGATTATAAAGGCCATGGGATTATAAAGGCCATGGAACTATACAGGCCATGGGATTATACAGTCCAGATGAAGACCAAGCACCGGCTCAGACAAGAATGGATTCGATGATCTTAGTCTGGTTGTAATTTCTTCAATGTTACGTGAAAGGTCTTGTAAGGAGTTCTAATCACCCAGTTGCCTAAAAGTAGCAATGTACAAGCGCCTAAACCTGGGACAGACTGCAACATTAGAGAAGTATTTTGTAAATATTCTATGCACTGAGAAATATAAAAGCTCTGACCTTGAAGGTTGAACCTGACATATGTAAAGCCACAGCGGACATGAAAATGGTATCCTCAAGTATGCGAGCCTCCAGGATGTGATAAAATAGTGATAACCTCTTGAGAAACCTGTTCAGTTTTTTGAGATTCAGCATGGCAGAATAGCCTCCTGCTGTCTTGAAATTTATAAACTACCCAAAGTTGAACACAGTTTATGTCAGCAATCACTGTACACACAGGCCAAGGGTCTCCCAAATGATCTGAATGTGTTAGTCTGTAAAATCACAAAGGCTCGACTATGAAGTAAAGACTGGCTGCTGCTGTTCATTTCCTGGCATTGCTTGAAGGGACCCAATAACATAAACGCTGAAGCGAGCCATCATGTCAAAAGCCAGGAATTGAGCTGCTCCTTTTCAAAGTATCTCAGGGCAATTTTAACCGTTGGGAAACTGCCAGATTGGGTGGAAGGATGGTTTTACACCCCACCACATTCGACTCACCACTGGAGTCGTAAACGGAAAGTTATTTTGGAAAGACTGTAAATGGTGTTCAGTTAAAATGACCCCACTGCCCTCTCTGATAAACGATAGCCCCTGCTTGCAGATTGCTTTTTAAGTGACTGTTTACAGCTCTCTTAGTCCATAATATTGCCTTCTGCATGGCAAGGCACCATCTTGTTGCGTTAACACACTGGCCTTATCTACTTCCTCTGATCCTACTCTTCCTCCTTAGAGGAAGAAAGGGATATCCAACAGGATAAACATATGACCTAATTAGGATCAGACAATTACTGCACCCTTGGCAAACGCCATGAGTTGGGAGGTGGGTTAAACTTTGAAAAGTTTTGAAGAATTTCAGTAGTGACAGTGAGAGGAAAAATAACAGCCTGAATGCAGCTGTGGGTCAGTATAAAGCTGATTGTTAAAATTACCTTACCAAGGAGAGCCTGCATGAACTGGGTGATGCAATTAGTTAGGTACCGGCCATTTTACCAGTGGAATCCAGGTTTAAATCCAGTACTGACTTAAGAGATGGAAGCTTCCTTTCTTTGCTGGCTGCAACGTCCATATGTGAATGACATGGGGCAATCTCAAAGCAGATTGGTGGGAATTTACAAGGTCAGACTGTCCCATAAATGGCTGGACAATATGAATATGGTCACGGTATCAGAGGTGCCAATAATCCTGCCTATTTCTCATAGCTTTGGATGGACTGCCTAAGCCACCAAGAGCGGTGGAAGCTGCTGGTAATGTCATTTTACCTTGCTTGTCATTAGGCAGCATGGGGCTCTCCTACTCAGAGGATGTTCTAAGCTTTTCCTCAAACACTGGCTCCATCTAATCGTAACACAAACCACCACAGCCAGCCAAGCTTAGCCATTTTGTCACACTCAACCAATTCCATTATCTCATCCAGGCGGATGAGATCCCACGAAATCCCCTTCCTCCCACGCTATCCATCATGTCATCACATTCCTTCCATCTCTCCCATGCTACGCCTACCCCATTCCCCCCATCTCTCCTATGCCAAACCCATCCCCATCCCATTTCATCCTTCCCATCTCATCTCATGGCTCTCCTCATCTCTCTCTCCCACACCATCCCCATTCTTCTCTTGCCGTCCCGATCCCATTCCATCCTCCCATGCCAACCCACATCCCATTCTACCCTTCTCATGCCGTCCCTTCCTACTCTTTTTTTCTCCCATGCCATCCCACCCCTCTGGCGCCAACCCCATTCCATGCTAATCTATTCTTCCAACGCAATTCCTACCCTCTCCCTGTGTCATCTCATCCCTTTGATACCATCTCCCTCCCATTCCTTCCAACCCGCCCATGCCATCCCTATTCTAATCCTTCTATCCCTCCCATGCCATCCCTACCCGATTCCATCCATCCCTCCCATGCCATCCCTACCCAATTCCTTCCACCCCTCCCATGCCATCCCTACCCGATTCCTTCCATCCCTCCCATGCCATCCCTACCCGATTCCTTCCACCCCTCCCATGCCATCCCTACCCGATTCCTTCCATCCCTCCCATGCCATCCCTACCCGATTCCATCCAAACCTCCCATGCCATCCCTACCCGATTCCTTCCATCCCTCCCATGCCATCCCTACCCGATTCCTTCCATCCCTCCCATGCCATCCCTACCCGATTCCTTCCACCCCTCCCATGCCATCCCTACCCGATTCCTTCCACCCCTCCCATGCCATCCCTACCCGATTCCTTCCACCCCTCCCATGCCATCCCTACCCGATTCCTTCCACCCCTCCCATGCCATCCCTACCCGATTCCTTCCATCCCTCCCATGCCATCCCTACCCGATTCCTTCCACCCCTCCCATGCCATCCCTACCCGATTCCTTCCACCCCTCCCATGCCATCCCTACCCGATTCCTTCCACCCCTCCCATGCCATCCCTACCCGATTCCTTCCATCCCTCCCATGCCATCCCTACCCGATTCCTTCCACCCCTCCCATGCCATCCCTACCCGATTCCTTCCATCCCTCCCATGCCATCCCTACCCGATTCCTTCCATCCCTCCCATGCCATCCCTACCCGATTCCTTCCATCCCTCCCATGCCATCCCTACCCGATTCCTTCCACCCCTCCCATGCCATCCCTACCCGATTCCTTCCATCCCTCCCATGCCATCCCTACCCGATTCCTTCCATCCCTCCCATGCCATCCCTACCCGATTCCTTCCACCCCTCCCATGCCATCCCTACCCGATTCCTTCCACCCCTCCCATGCCATCCCTACCCGATTCCTTCCACCCCTCCCATGCCATCCCTACCCGATTCCTTCCACCCCTCCCATGCCATCCCTACCCGATTCCTTCCATCCCTCCCATGCCATCCCTACCCGATTCCTTCCACCCCTCCCATGCCATCCCTACCCGATTCCTTCCACCCCTCCCATGCCATCCCTACCCGATTCCTTCCACCCCTCCCATGCCATCCCTACCCGATTCCTTCCATCCCTCCCATGCCATCCCTACCCGATTCCTTCCACCCCTCCCATGCCATCCCTACCCGATTCCTTCCATCCCTCCCATGCCATCCCTACCCGATTCCTTCCACCCCTCCCATGCCATCCCTACCCGATTCCTTCCATCCCTCCCATGCCATCCCTACCCGATTCCTTCCACCCCTCCCATGCCATCCCTACCCGATTCCTTCCACCCCTCCCATGCCATCCCTACCCGATTCCTTCCACCCCTCCCATGCCATCCCTACCCGATTCCTTCCACCCCTCCCATGCCATCCCTACCCGATTCCTTCCATCCCTCCCATGCCATCCCTACCCGATTCCTTCCATCCCTCCCATGCCATCCCTACCCGATTCCTTCCATCCCTCCCATGCCATCCCTACCCGATTCCTTCCACCCCTCCCATGCCATCCCTACCCGATTCCTTCCACCCCTCCCATGCCATCCCTACCCGATTCCTTCCACCCCTCCCATGCCATCCCTACCCGATTCCTTCCATCCCTCCCATGCCATCCCTACCCGATTCCTTCCATCCCTCCCATGCCATCCCTACCCGATTCCTTCCATCCCTCCCATGCCATCCCTACCCGATTCCTTCCACCCCTCCCATGCCATCCCTACCCGATTCCTTCCACCCCTCCCATGCCATCCCTACCCGATTCCTTCCATCCCTCCCATGCCATCCCTACCCGATTCCTTCCATCCCTCCCATGCCATCCCTACCCGATTCCTTCCATCCCTCCCATGCCATCCCTACCCGATTCCTTCCACCCCTCCCATGCCATCCCTACCCGATTCCTTCCACCCCTCCCATGCCATCCCTACCCGATTCCTTCCATCCCTCCCATGCCATCCCTACCCGATTCCTTCCATCCCTCCCATGCCATCCCTACCCGATTCCTTCCATCCCTCCCATGCCATCCCTACCCGATTCCTTCCATCCCTCCCATGCCATCCCTACCCGATTCCTTCCACCCCTCCCATGCCATCCCTACCCGATTCCTTCCACCCCTCCCATGCCATCCCTACCCGATTCCTTCCATCCCTCTCTTGCCACCCTCATGAACCCTATTATAATCTCCCAGTGATATAATCCCTCCAGCCACGGGTTGGTGGGGTTTCCCTTCCCCTCCCCCCCCAATCCTCCACCTTACCTTTCTGCTGAGTCTTTCACTGACGCCCCTCCCCCACCCCGCCGCCGCCGCCGCCGCCAACCAACCGTCGGCCGCCCACGTGCTCTGCCGCGAGCCTCCACCCTCCCTCCCCAACCACCCACGTAGCTACGGCCAGTGGACCGGCCAATGGGAAGCGGGATCAGCGTCGATTTCCACCACCACCCCCCCACCACCGCCCCCAGCCCCCACTCCGGGGCGGGGCGACCAGGCAACGCGTCATCGGCTCAAGCCCACGTGACCCTGCCTCCCTCCCGCCCGGTCCTTTCCGATTGGGCGGTTTGAATCTTGGCGCCAATCCGACGGGCGGCGAGGGCGAGGGCGAGGGAGCGGCGCCCTCCAATCGTCAAACGGCCTTTTTACACATTTATATATATATATATATATATATATGTAAACACACACACTCACACACATCGAAGGTAAACTAGCGATAAGGTTTGCGGGAAGAGGCTTCTTTTAAAAAAAAAACTGTTCTCTGTTTACTGTGGAGATGTTGGAGGGTTGCCAACCCTCCAGGATTGGCCTGGAGCCCCCCCCCCCGCCCCCCCCCCGCCCCCCCAGGAGTTGAAGATCAGCCACCAGGATGTTGCTGTGCCCAAACCTGGAGGGAAAAAAAATGATCGGGTTCCTTCAAAAACCATCGGGTTTCGGCCCTTCGTTCCCTTTAACAGGCATCAAGATGGCGGAAAGGGTCGTCTGGCCGATGGTCAAGCGTCGTCAAAAGGGGGCAATGCTCCCCGGTTGGCGTTGAAAGGCCACGCACCGCGAGGATGGATATGTTGGCCGACGAGTGGCTGCAGCGCTGGATATCCATCCGATGAAACCTCCAGGGATACATTGAATCAGTTGGCAACCCTAACCCTAGCCAAACCCCCCCCCATTGGCTTGGCCGGGAGGGGGTTTGGGGTTGGCGGGGGTGGGGGGGGGGGGGGGGGGGGGGGGGGGGGGGGGAGGGGTGCGGTGGGGGTGGTGTTGTTGGGATATAAATTCCAGCCAGACGTCACCTCCCATTTAAGAGTGGGGGGCAGTCACCCACCCCCCCCCCCCCCCCCCCCCCCCCCCCCCCCCCCAACCACCTTCAACCCCACCGCCACTTTGCCCCCGACCACCCCCATCCCCCCAAACCCCATTGAAGGGTCCATCTATCCAGCCACCACCAATCCCACCCCGCCCCCAACCCCAACCTCGCCACACCCCCACTCCCCTCACCCTGGCCGCTCCATTTCCAAAGGCCAGTTTTGACCATAAGTCTCCCAACCCACCCCCACCACCTCCAATCCAGCCAGGACAACGCCCCAGGCTGCAAAGTATTCGGATGAAATGTCACAGAGCCAGAGCGTTAACTTGTGCTTCTCTCTCTCTACAGACGCTGCCCGACCTGCTGAATCCGCCCAGCGTTTCCTGCAACCGGTCGGCGGAAAGGCATTTCTCCACCTTCCGTGCCAGCACCGCTTTCCAGCTGCTTCTTCCCCATCTCCCAGTAACCTCCTTCCCCCCGACAGCAGTCCGAGATATCTCCGCTCCTCCAATTCTGCTCCCATGGGTGCCTTCTGATTTTAATTGTTCCATCATTGGCAGCCTTGCTTTCAGGCGCCTGGGGCGTAAGCTCTGGAATTCCATCCCTAAACCTCTATGTCTCTCCACCACCCTCCTTTAAGATGCCCCTTAAAACCTATTGCTTTAACCAGGCTTTTGATCACCTGTCTGATATTTCCTTTCGAGGCTAGGTGTCAAATTTTATTTGATAATGCTGCTGTGACGTGCCTTGAGATGTTGATAGGAGCTAAATAAATGCATGTTTTGTTTTCATTCAGTCTGACAGAAGCTTGCATTGATGTGCGTTATGTTACTACAGGACTGGTAATCCAGAGAATTTGAGTTTAAGTCCCACGAGGCATTTTGAGCATTTAAATTCAACTTTTTTTTGAAAAAATCTAGGATTAAAAAGCTGGTTTCTGACTGTCATAAAAACCCAACCAGTTCACTAGTGTCTTTTAGGGAAGGAAACAGGATTGAGGGGCTGAATGGCCGACTCCTGTTCCTAAGTCCTATGTTCCTTAATAAATCTAGCCTATATGTAACTCCAGTCCCATTCCAATGTGATTATCAACTGCCCTCTGAAGTGGTCTGACTAGGATTGGCAATAAATAGCAGTCTTGCCAACGATTTCCACATCCTGAGAATTAATAATAATATAGAAAAATGTCCCAAGGTAGTTCACAGAGAAATGCATGAAATTTAAGCAAGATAACGCAATCCCTTTGAGATGTTTTTCACGTGCAAGTCAGACTTTGTTCCCTTCCTGATGTATATGTGAAAGTAACACCCAGAAAATTGCTTTGATCAGATGGATTGGGGATGGAGAGAGAGTAGGGTTGGTTGGAGGAAAGAAGTGTACCTCATCAAAACAGTTTACAAGTGGCTAGATTTCATATGGACAAGTCTTTGGACTTAATTTTAACACGCTCTTTGTGGGAAGCCCGGCAGAGCCTCAGGAACACGGACGTTTCGGAAAAGTGTTTGTCAGTGGCTTTTGAATACACACGAACAAGGAGCAGGAGTAGGCCATTCAGCCCCTTGAGCCTGCTCCTCCATTTATTAAGATTGTGGCTGATCTGATAGTAACCTGAAATCTTCATCCCACCTACCACCAATAACCTATCACTCCCTTGCTTACCAAGAATCTCCCCCGAAGGTGGCAGAGGAGGCCAACAAATGCAGTATGATGCTCCACTTTTCGATGTGTTGGTGCAAGAGATCAGGTCAGCAAAGATGAGTGTATCCAATTATATCTTGATGTGCATCTAATCCCAACCACACTCACGCTGCCTTCCCAAGCCTTCTGCTCCTCACTCATACTAACAAACCTTGCAGGTGCATCCATTCCCCTCTGTCCAAGCACCTCCTGATATCCCCATTTGATCGTCCACCGCTGATACATCCTCATTCGAAAGCAAGTTGTATCTCTCACCCTTGTGAAGTAACCCTGCACAAATGTTGCCCTTCCTCAACACCTTCCATCTCATTTATAAGTCTTTTCTTTATCTCCATGCAGAAGAAGAGAGCACAGAACACCAGGGAGAGGCAGAGAATTCGAGGTAGCCTCCAGTCTTATGCATTTTGATCACCAAAGAGGAGGAGTTGCTGGAGATAAGCCAAATTTCAGCATTCCTGTCTGTTGGAGAAGTAGAGATGGAGTCTCCCAGCTGCCAGACGACAGAATTAAAAATCACAGCCACATGGTCTACATTGCTAACTCATTTTGACTTAATGTCATCAGCCAGTGAAAATTGATAACATGCGCAATGATGACTTAGCTTGTCAGTTCTAATTCATGTCTGTCATCTCCCACTTGGCCTTCAAGGGCCCCTCAGGAGGTGCTATAGGAGGAGGACAAAGATTCCTCAGAGGAGGTCACTCACTCTGAAGATACACCATCATGGGATTCAAGTAAACTGCCCACCAGCTCAGATGCGCACACCTTGACAGGACTGCCAAGTCAGTTAGTAGGGTTGTGACATGATGTGACACGCATAAAAGTGGAAGAGACAGATACAGCCGTGTAGAGCCCCATCAGAGAATGCAGGACCCATCTAAGCTCTGCTCAGCTAGACACAGATACCGAGACGTGGAGTCAACGGAGAAGACTATCCTGGAACAGCAGCAAAATTGTGTAAGGGTCAGTCCAAGTTTCACACATGGCATATGCAGCACAGAAATAAGTCATCCTTCCCAACCAATCCTGCTGGTGTTTATGCTGCACCTTGAGCCTCCTCACATCTTTCTTCATCTTACTCTACAAGAGTAACCTGATATTCCCCACTCCCTCATATGCTTATCTAGAACTCCTTAAATGCATTCGCACTAGCTGCTTCAACCACTTCCTGTGACAGTGAGTTCCACATTCTCAACACTCTTTGGATAAAGAAATTTCTTCCAAATTTCCTATTGGATTTCTTGGTAACTACCTTACGTTGATGGGGCCTCTAATTTGCTCTTCCCCACAAGTTGAATAATTCTTTCTAGGTAGAATCTTGTGCTGATGGAATGTTTCCAGGAGTCAGGACCATTTTGGGTCTACTGTGCGCCCACCGGCCTGATCGCCCAGGAGGCAGCCTCCTAATTGGCTGCCCCATCTGTGTCAGCCATTCAATAAAGCACAGTGGCTGGGTTTCTGAGACTAAAGATTTAGTCAGAGGGCCCACGTCTTTGGCTGGCAGGCAGCTGCTGGAGAAGTGGGTGCTACTCAGGAAGATGTGAGGTGAGGAGGGCACCAAAAATGGAGACGCCCTTGGAAGCATTCATATAAATTCAAAAATAATGAGTTCCTAAGCCAAGAGGGTCAATGTAGTGGAGACTCATTTGGTAGAGACATCATCAACATCATCATCATCATAGAATAGAACCGCCTTTTACTTTTTGGGCGTACTTTTTTTTATTCATTCACGGGATGCGGACTTCACTAGCTGGACCAGCCAGCATTTAATGTCTATCCCAAGCTGTCCATGAGAAAGTGGTAGTGAGCCAATCTTCTCAGCAGAGAGAAGATTGAGAAAGGGGGAGATGGAAATAGGAACTACTCAAAGCCATTCCACTTTTGACCCCTTTCTACCCTGTCAATCAGAGCCCCGCATGCTGCCTCCTATCTCCCAAGTTTGCTTCTGCACAGGTGCAGGTGGGGCAGCTTTTGCCGGGACCCTCTCACCCTCTCAAACCCACAGGACATTGGTCAAGCACTTCCGAACAGTCAGCGCAGGAATAGATGCAGTGTGCCTCTATCTTTGCTGTAACTATAAAGGTTCCAATGCCAAACTAATAGAAAAGGGAAGACAAAGGATTTGGAGTTGTGCAAGTGTATATAGTTGGGTGTTTAACAGTGTAACAGTGCCATATTTCTGTTTCAAACTTATGCACCATAAAATTTAGTTCACTGCTTCAAGATCTCATCTCCCCATTCTTTGCCTGCTGCCTGACAAGTAGTCATGTAACTTGTGAAGAATGGGTTGACTGTGGGACTGCTTTGTGCTAGGTGTCTAGGGGAGCCTAGTGGTTCAGAATTTGTGTGCCGGATGCCTGCAGTGCCCCAGTTTAACTGAAGTGCGCCTGGATTAGACAACTTGGCAGCTATGTGTGTGGCAACTAGTGCCTCTGCTGCACCAGGTTCCTCCTCCTGCTCCTCATGTTGCTCCTGCTCTCCAAAGAGCCAGAGCACTCATCACCTTTATCTCGTGGAGCTCCAATCCTCTTTGTTTCACAATGTTGTGCAATGTACAGCAGACCATTAACATTTGGACACCCTGGCTGGTGCATGCTTGAAGGGTACTCCCCTATCTAAATCACATCTTCACCTGCCAAATTCCTTGTGTTACAGACCGTGATTGGAGAGTCCACAGTCAATTCTAGCCCCACTTCTCCACAGCTTGTAACAATAGTTGAAATGTCGAACTCACCCACAAAACTAGCCAATTGTTGACCTTTGATACTGTTATTCCCAGCATAAGACTCTAACCAGTCTCCTTTCAGTAAACACCAAAACAGATTTGATTTATCATAAAACAAACCTTTTATTAAAAAAAAACAAGTTATAAAACTGATTAACAAACATGTTGTAGTTTAGAAGTGTAACAATTTCCCATTTTTAAAAAAAATATTTGAACACCCCCCCATACACTCAAACACAAACACACAACAGAACAAAACAAATACAGTCCCCTGCAGAGGCTGGAGTATGGGAATGTTTCATTTAAATTTCGGAAAGACCCAACACTGTTGATTTAACAGAATTCTAGTCACAGTAGATCTGGAAGTTCTTTCAGATGGATATTTAGTGAAACCATCCTTGATGACCCTTACTTATCACAACTTTGTGGACTTTCAAAAAAAAGAGATGAGTTATACTCAGATGTTTCTGATGAAAGTTTAACTTACTCTTGAGAGAAAGAGAGTGAGAGTCTTCTTGCAGCCTGCTCCTAAGGCATGTGCACACTCTCTTTGACTGAGACTCAAAGAATCAAATGTTCAGAGAATACTTCTATCAGGCTAGATGTTTTTAACCAATCAGCAAGAGTCTTTAGCCTGGCAACAGCAGTTCTTTGTTAACTTAGACAAAGTATCTCTTCCCTCTTCAGGTTTTCCTGCTGGACATTTGTCTTCAGCCATGGTTTCTTGAAAAATGGCATATTCACAGCCCCGACTTGATCTTGCAGACTTTTAAAAATAACTCAGGAGGGAGAATGTCCAAAATTTAATGTCCTTCAAAATTTCCGAAAACGAGTTCCTCACACTTGTTTTATTGACTGGTCCTCAAGTGGATTTTGTTGGACGTTCCCTGTGCGTCAGTGTTAGGGCTGCTCATAACTGCTGAACGTTGATGGAGTGGAGCCCTCTTGGTGGTGACCTGGAGGTGCTTTGGCTACCACGTGAGTGCAGTTTCCCTGGACCTGTGGGAATCCAGCCAGAGCAGCAAATCCGAACGTTCGCTCATTCAAACTGACCTCATTGACCGAGATGTCCACATAAATGCCGGCACTGTCTAAGGTGTTGGTCACCTGTGAGATGCACATGTATCAACAGATTGCAAAATTCAGCAAATGTCGTCAACAGATCACTGGTAAGAGCCAAAGCCAAAGACACTAAGGGCTGTGGTGACTTTAATCATCCTTGCCATTGCGTGCCCACCTGTTGCACTTGACAGGATGCCCTCCTTCAGGAGGCCTGCAAATGTCAGTGATCACCCTGAGCCTCCTGAGGCACTGGTGCTCAGACATGTTCAGGAAGCTGATCCTCTGCCTTTAACCCTGTGTTGTGGGTGTCACCTCTTGTGAGCTGGAGCCCTGTGCTCATCCCCTCTGTCCTGTGGAGTGGCAGATGGTTGAGGAGAAGGCTGCTGCTAGTGCTGCTACTGCTGTTGTTGGTGTTGTTTTGGCACATCTTGTTCCTTATCAAGGGTCTAAGGTAGAGCTGCATAAGCGGCTCCCATGGTGTTCTGAAGGTTGACAACTGGGAAATGAAGACCAATGGCATGGTTAGTAGAAATTACTTCCAAAGTATTGAAAATCCAAGAAGCACAGGAAACCCATGCACACACTGTTAAATTCAGTATTCAGGGTTCAAAAAGCACTTTTCATATCTAGCCAGTTCCACGCACTGCAGATCACTCTCAGGTTAAAGGCGGAAGTCGGTGGGCTCCTGCCAGCTTCCTGACATGTAATTCCTGCTCTTCTTATCTACTGCCCACTCTCAAACCCACCAACCTTGGTGGGTTAAACTACCCCCTTTTTGTTCTGCTAGGAAGCAATCTCGCTCTGTGATGCAGGAATAAACATGCAGTGAAGCACTTAAAGAGACACAATAATGTGAATAACGTAAAGAAGAAAATTGTAAACACTCCCTACTTTGACTGCTTTCCTGAGCTCAACAGATTTTTTTCCTGACCTGCTTCCAGACTTTGTGGACAGCTGACCCGTATTAACCATTTTTAGTGCATGCATCTTTGGTTCTGCCTTCCTGGAGAGCAACCATCTGTTCCCATAAAGGGTTTATATAATTGCCTTGACCCAATAGTTTTCTCTGAAGAATGGATGCAATTTAAAGATTGCAGAGCTTTAAACAGAAGTTGATTAACAGTGACCAGAAATGTGTTATCTGCAAAGTAATGGAACACTCAGCACACTCGTAATTCTATGCTCTTCATATTTAAAATATTTTTCAGATTTGACTTGGAAACTGAAATAGGACTTTTTACCAGTGCAGAGTACCTCCTAAGCATAACAATGAAGCATCTCATATTCGCAGGTGCTTTCGTTTCCTATTTTGTTATAGGTAAGAAATAATTGCGACTTTTTAAAATAAAGGGAGCATTTTGTTACATTTTGTGTTTTTGTTTTCTCTTTTGCTCAGCCTGTTTTGCAATTCTGCTTATATTTCCTATATGTCAACTTATGGCTTGAATTCACTTTCCAAGATTTGAGCACACCATCTGGAATGGCATTTTAGTGTGGCACTGTGGGAGTGCAAAATTGCTGGTGGTGCCGTCTTTCAGATGAAATGCTAAACCAAGTTTCATTTGTCTCATCCATTGGCCCAGGTAGCACGTGGCAACTTCACTGAAATCGGCGGCAGCAGACCTCTACCTTAGCAGTGTCAAGCATAGCTTAATGGGTAGCACTCTCGCCTCAGAGAGAGGGTCCAACTCCAAGCTGATATTTGCAGTGTGGTATGTGCAGATGGTGGTGTTCCCATGGGTCTGCTGCTCTTGTCCTTCTAGCTGGTAGAGGTCATGTGTTGGAAGGTACTATTGAAGGAGGCTTGGTGAGTATATGCATCTCCATGGAAGCAGAGACTGCGACTCTGGTGGCAATAGCAGAAACAGTAGGTGACACCTGGCTTTCAGGTCATGATGCAGGGATGCTCTCCAATTATTTTGGCCAACATTTATCCCTGAACCAAGACCACTTAAAAAATGAACTTACACTGCTGTGTCTGCTGTTCCATTTGTTACGGACAGGAGGGGGTCAGTTCAAACAGCACTGTTTTCCTCTTACCACCTGTCCATAAACAGAATGTGCTTTGAATCAGTATTTTTTTGAATAAGCGGTGGCGTATTTTCCCAACCCCTCAGTTTGTATGTGATCCAATTTTACGAATAATCTCACAGCAAACTTGAGTTAGGATTAACTCAGCTGGTTGGTTTATCATACACATTCAAAACCTGCAAAAAGGAGTTTTAGTGACATCCCACTCCGCATTCACACAGGGAAGCGATAGCAAACATTAGGCTTTATAGTAAAAGGGCCACATGGAAAATGAATATTGGTTCATGTGAGTTCTAAAGCCCCAAACTCAGAGTCCAATGAGGAAAACTTTCACATAGGCATTTGATGGTTGGCTGGCTGGAGACCAGTAATGTAAGATCCACTTTTTCAGGTGGAATTTATGTCGCACGATGAAGTAGGCATGCAGAGATTGTGTCGGTTCTATAGGCGATGATACAAAATCTTCCAGTAGAGTCAGGTTAGATGGGCTAGTGGTCATTTTGTGTGGCCTGCCATTTGGATGTTAAACAGCAAAATGGCTGCACAGCTCAGAAAGATAATATTAAACTGCTGAAAAGATTTGGGTCATTTGACCTTCCTTCTCCACAGTGACTCTAAGCATCATCTGGACTTTGGCTTTGTTCTCAGGACTGATAATGTCTCAGCCATTACAGGTTGAAAGGGATGTCATTCATGTTGAGGGTCTGATGTTTGGGAAACCATTGTCTGAGCAGAACCACAGACTTCCCCACCAAGGTTGGCTAGTTAAATACAAATGGCATTTCTGTGGCTCCTTTTAAAATTGAGCTGTACAGTCCCAGGTGGTGTGTTAGAAGCTCCTTAGGTATAACAAGGTATGACTCTCCCAAAACTGCGAGAATTCCTTTGTTCTGGATAATTTCCAGACAGGCTGTCAACCATCTTAATAGAAACATAGAAAATAGAAGCAAGAGTAGGTAATTTGGCCTCAAGACTTCTCCATTATTCAATATGACCATGGCCGACCCTCTATCTCAATGCCATACCCCTGCTCTCTCTCCATACCTTTTGATGCCTTTCGAATCCAGAAATCTATCAATTTCCTTCTTAAGTATATTCAGTGACTTGGCCTTCACAGTCCTCTGTGGTAGAGAATTCCGCAGGTTCACCACCCTCTGAGTGAAAAGATTTCTCCTCATCTCAGTCCTAAGTGGTTCACCCCATATTCTGAGATTGTGACCCCTTGTTCTAGATCCCCCCAGCCAGAGGAAACATCATCCCTGCATCCAGTCTGTCCAGACCTGTCAGAATTTTATACGTTTCAATGAGATCCCCTCTCATTCTTCTAAACTCTAGTGAAAACAGGCCTCGTCGGCCCAATCTCTGCTCATACGACAATCCTGCCATCCTAGAAATCAGTCTGGTGAACCTGAACTCTGCACTCTCTCTATGGCAAGTATATCCTTTCTTAGGTAAGGAGACCAAAAGCGCACACAATACTCCAGGTGTGGTCTCACCAAGGCCCTTTACAACTGCAGTAAGATATCTTTGCTCCTGTACTCAACTCCTCTTGCAATGAAGGCCAACATACCATCTGCCTTCTTAACTGCTTGCTGCACCTGCATGCTTGCTTTCAGTGATTGGTGTACAAGGACACTCAGGTCCCTTTGTACATCAACATTTCCCAATCTATCACCATTTAAATAATACTCTGCCATTCTGTTTTTCCTACCTAAGTGGATCACTTCACACTTGTCCACATTATACTGCATCTGCCATGTATTTGCCCACTCATTCAACTTGTCTAAATCGCCTTGAAGCCTCTTAACATCCTCCTCATCACTCACATCCCCACCAAGTTTTGTGTCGTCAACAAACTTGGAAATATTATATTTGGTTCCCTCATCCAAATCATTGATATATATTGTGAATAGCTGGGGCCCGAGCACTGATCCCTGCGGTACCCCATTGGTCACCGCCTGTCATTCCAAAAAAGACCCATTTATTCCTACTGTCTGTTTCTTGTCTGCCAACCAATCCTCAATCCATGCCAATATATTACCCCCAATCCCATGTGCTTTAATTTTTCACACTAACCCCTTATTGGGGGACTTTATCAAAAGCTTCCTGAAAATCCAAATATACCACATCCACTGGTTCTCTTATCTATTCTGCTAGTTACATTCTCAAAAAACTCCAGTAGGTTTGTCAAACATGATTTCCCTTTCATAAATCCATGCTGACTTTGTCTAATCCCATTGATATTTTCTAAGTGTCCTGTTATCGCATCCTTTATAATAGACTCTTAAGATCTTCCCTATTACTGATGTTAGGTTAACCAGTCTGTAATTCACTGTTTTCTCTCTCCATCCTTTTTTAAATGGTGGGGTTACTTTTGCCACCCTCCAATCTGTCAGGACTGTTCCAGGATCTACAGAATTTTGTAAAATGAAAACCCATGCATCCACTATTTCCATGGCCACTTGCTATGTTTTCTAGCAACTTTATATGACTCCTCTTTGGATCTAATACTATCCTTAATTTATTTTATTAGTCATGGTTGGGCTACTTTTCCTGTCATGTTTTTGCGGCAGAAGGAAATATATAACTGTTGCAATGCTTAGATTCGTTTCTTAAATATCAGCAATTGTCTATCCACTGTCACGCCTTTTAGTGAAGTTCCTCAATCTTTCTTGGCCAACTCACGCCTCATACCTTCGCAGTTTCCATTGTTAAGATTTATGACCCTAGTTTCAGATTGGGCTACTTCACTTTCCAACCTAAGGAAGAATTCTATCATGTTACGAAGGACTTTGCATAACAAGATTATTAATTACAAAAATAGCTAGAAAAACTCAGCAGGTCTGACAGCATCTGCGGAGAGGAATATATTTCACCTCATTTCCATATTCCCTTAGTTCTGATAAAGAGTCATACAGACTCAAAACGTTAACTGTGTTCCTCTCCGCAGATGCTGTCAGACCTGCTGAGTTTTTCCAGCTATTTTTGTTTTTGTTTCAGATTTCCAACATCCGCAGTATTTTGCTTTTATCTTAAGATTATTAATTTACCCTTCTCATTGCACAAAGCCAAAACTAGGATAGCCTGTTAGTTATCGATGTACTGGTCTAAAAAGCCATCTCGTACACACCCCAGAAGTTCATCCATAATATTATTGCTAATTTGGTTTGCCAGTCTATATGTAGATTAAAGTCAGCCATGATCACTGTAGCACCCTTGTTAATATGCATCTCTAATTTCCTGTTTAATACCCTCGCTACCTTACCACAACTGTTTGAAGGCCTATAGACAACTCCCAGTAACGTTTTCTGCCCGTTGTTGCTTCTTAGCTCCACCCAAACTGACTCCACATTTAGATTTTATGAGCTAATACCCTTTCTCACTATTGCGCTGATTTCATCCTTAATTAACAACGCCATGCCACCTCCTTTTCCTTTTTGCCTGTCCTTCCTAAATCTCAAATACCCTTGGATATTCAGTTCCCGGCCTTGGTCACCCTGCAGCCATGTCTCTGTAATCACAATCATATCATACCTGTTGACATCTATTTGCGCTGTTAATTCATCTACCTTATTACGAATGCTCCATGCATTCCGATACAGTGCCTTTAGACTTGTCTTTTTACACTTTTTTTGTACTATGGCCCTATTTGCTGCTAGCCCCTGTTTCCTCTGCCTTTCACTTTTACTTTTTACTTTTCTGTCTTTCATTGCTATCTTTGTTTCCCTCTCTTGTGTCTCCCCACTCAGGTTCGCGTCCCCCTGCCACTCTAGTTTAAACCCTCCCCCACAGTACTAATGAATACCCCTGCGAGGATATTGGTCCCAGTCTTGCTGGGTGCAACCCATCCAGCTTGTACAGGCCCCATCTTCCCCAAAATCAGCCCCAATGCCTCAGGAATCTAAATCCCTCCCTCCTACACCATCTTTCCAGCCCTGCATTCATCTGGCCTATTCTCCTATTCCTGATCTCGCTAGCACTTGGCACTGGAAGTAATTCTGAGATTACTACCTTTGAGGCCCTGCTTTTTAATTTATTTCCTGGCTCCCTATATTCTGCTTACAGGACATCATCCCTCTTTTTACCTATGTTGTTGGTACTGATATGGACTACAACCTCTGGCTGTTCACCCTCCTCCTTCAGAATGTCCTGCAGCCGCTCAGTGATGTCCTTGACCCTGGCACCAGGAAGGCAACATGACATCCTGGTGTCACATCAGCAGCTGTTCCACTTACGATAGAATCCCCTATCAATATCGCTCTCCCACTCATTTTTACCCCCCCCCACTGTGCAGCTGAGCCACTGGTGGTGCCACAGACTTGGCTCTTGCTCCTTTCCCCTGAGAAACCCATCTCCCCCATCAGTATCCAAAATGGATAATGGCTTTGTTCAGCAGAGAAGTCCAGTTTAAAAGTCAGAAATAATAATAAGAATGAAGTTTATAAATATAAATGGATTGGATTTCTGTTCTGTGTCGGAGGAGCCCAACACTGTGGGTCTTTATTGTGTGGAAATTGGCAGCTGCATTCTTCTACAATACAACAGTATGGGGAGGCGGTGGTGTAGTGGTATTATCACTGGACTAGTAATCAAGACACCCAGGGTAATGCTCTGGGGATCTGGGTTTGAATGCCACCATGACAGATGGTGAAATTTGAATTTAATTTAAAAAAATCTGGAATTGAAAGTCTAATGATGACCACATAACCGTTGCCGATTGTTGTAAAAACCCATCTTTAGGGAAGGAAATCTGCCATCCTTACCTGATCTGGCCTACATGTGATGCCATACCCCTAGCAATGGGGTTGACTCTTAAAATGCTCCCTGAAATGGCCTAGCAAACTACTCAGTTCTCAAGGGCAATTAGGGATGGACAATAAATGCTGGCCTAGCCAGCGATGCCCCAATCCCATGAATGAATATAAAAAAAAATTCAAAAATCCTTTATTGGTGGTGGAATGCCTTGGGTCACCCTAGGACTATGAAAGGTGCTTAGTACGTGATGCCAGCCGCTCTTGTGAAGTGGAGCTGCTAAACATTGGTCTCATCCAACATGTCCGGTTTGGCGGGGTAGGGATGGATCAAATGCCTCAGGTCTTTTGCACCTGCATTTGTGTTGACTCTTTACAAATTCCCCATCTAAATTGTACAGCATATTCAGAACCCCTAAATGAATGCCCCACCTCCCCTCTCCCCCCCATTCTGACCACTTTGCAAGGGCAATTTAAATAACTAGCAGCAGCTCAAAAACCGTGAAGGAAGACTGTGGCAACAAAAAAAACACATTAAAATGTTACACTGCCCAGCAGAACCAGCTAATTGTTGGAGCAAACCACAATTAAAAACACAAAAAAGATTTTTTTTAACCAGGAACTAAAACCGATGTCATCCTTTAAGAAACTTGTTTGAGTCCTAGGGCTCCCGTGCATCCAGCGTACACAGACAAGATGTAAGTATTTTGATTCAGACTCACTGCGAACAAGACTCTGCACTGATTTTGGAATCTTAGAAAATTGGCTGTATGTAACTAAGTTTTATCACAAAGGATATAATAGCTTGGTCTAACAGTCTTGGCAATAATGTTCACATATGTGTCTTCTCTGCTCCCAATTAATAGCTTCAGCTTTACAGTGCTACAGCAAAACCCTAAAACTTGGAGATGATGTAATGAAAAAGATACAGTGCAGTGGAACTCAACAGTGCTACAGACGAATTGGTATTATACGTAAGTAGAAGTAATGCAGGTGGGAAAGCAGATGAATTTCTAGAAACCCATAGATCAAACCAATTTGCCAGCTGTTGGAATTTTTGCAAGAACAAGATAGCTGAGTCTAGACCTTGGGCCACATAGCAACCGTTTTTGAGGTGTTTTACAGCCTAGTAACGCCCCTAAATGGTGGGCAGGATACGTCTGCAGACTTCTGGGAGGAAGTGAGGCTGCCTCCCAAATTGGGTAAGGGCAAACAAGAAGCATTATTTTCCCACACTTGAAGCAGGTGTTATAGTCTACGTGCATATGCAAGTAAAGGCTGCAACGTTCTTTTGTCCCGATTCAGTCAGAAGCTATGGCTTGGCTGGAAACAAGCCCCACAGAATGTCTGCTACAAAGAATGTAAGTAACTTACCTGAGCACGGAGACAATCACCCGCCCTCGCAATCTCCAAGTACCCCCAACACCTCCGACATCTTTGGAGATTAAGTGTGGTGGCGGGTGGGATAAGTGGTGCGGTTCCTATTGGGTGGCGGGACATGTTCTTCAGCCCAATTGTACTCTTGAAACCTCATAATCACGCAATCAGTAAGCTGCCCTCCAAATCGCATGGTGGGGCGGCCACTGATTTGTCTACCCTGCCGGCACCTTATGGTGCTTAAGGTCCCAGCAGCATATTTAAATGCCACACGAACACACGTATTCACTCTCTGCAGCCCAGCTGTGTGGTCTGTTCATTCTGAATCCCTGCAGGCTCTCCTCAAGGTTGTCTGCGAATGCCACGATGTCCTCTTCCAGAGGGCTGGAAGCAGGAGGTCCAGCAAACTCACCTTGTCAGCCTGGGTGGAGGACACCTCAGAGGCCTGTGCCACTGGGATCCAAAAAAAGAAATCCCCTGCTGTTGTTATGACCGCAGCTGATGTTAGTGCTGAGCAAGCCAGATTTCAGACTGAAATTCGTTTCGGTTGATCGTAACTTTTTTCCTGTATTGTAGAAACGAGGAGGGAAAGCTACTGAACACAAAAGCACAAGACTCCAGTGATAACTTTAAAAATTTGAAGAATTAAACTGTTTATTAAAAGAAAGAAAAGATAAAACTTAAACTCACAAGATAAAAGATAAAAAGTTAGAAAGAAATCTTACAAATAACCCCCACAATGCTTTATCAAAGGTGCACAATACCCAACAGCCTGATAGATTCTTAACCATAAAATCCAGGAAATACTACCCAAACTGAGAAATTGCTTTCACTTTAAACAGAACTTCCCAGAGCAAGTCCATGCTTTTCCAAAGTGGGATTAAAAACAAGCCATTTCTCAGGACAAATATTCTCCTGGCCCAAAACTGAGTTGTTTTCTTCAAATAAAACTTTCACAGCTTTTCAGCATACTCCAAAACCCCTTTCATCTTAGTGCTCCAGTGCCTTTAAATATCCCTTTGAAAACTCAGGTTCCCAAATATCAAAACATTTCATGTTCTTATTTTACCTCTATTTCGGGTCAATAAAATTTAGAATGAAAACCCCCGTTTACTCAGATGTCCTGTAAAATGCAAATGTTATTTTGTACCTTCGAGACTTCTTTAAAATACAACAGCTACAAATCAATTTCAAATCTCATCCTCAAATGCATATTTCAGATCTACGCTGTTTCCTTGTAAGTTAAGACCACCATTAGGCCTTATTACAAAATGCAAGAAGATAACACCTTTACTCTTTCATCCTTAGATTCTACAGACAATCTGACTCCAACAACCTCACTTTTGATTAACCTTGGACACACACAGAGACACAGATTACCCTCACCTACACAGAATATATACATAAACATAGAAATATAAAAATATACACATATCATCACACCTCCCCTCCCCCCCAAGGCAAACATGAAATGTCATATTTCTAAAGGTGTTTTCATTTTCTCAACTCACTTCTTATCAATCACTATACTATCCCAGTATACTTGCATCAAAAATAAAAAATACATAGCTCATTGGCAAGAATACAGTTCATCCCAGTCCATTTTCAATTTCCAACATGAAAGCCCTTTTGAATTCAAGCTCTTGACAATGCATCCACAATGACATTCTCCCTCCCAGCCAAAAGTATCATTTTCAAGTTGAATGGTTGTAACAAAAAACTCCATCAGGACAGTCTGGCGTTTTTATCCCGAAATTTCTCCAGGAACTTCAAGGGGTTTTGATCAGTTAATACAATTGTCCCCGAAGAGTTGCTTGCAACAAAGACTTCAAAATGCTACAGAGCAAGAACAAGCTTGAAGTCTTCTTTTCACAGTTGAATATTTCTTTTGATACACATTCAGCTTTTGTGAAAAACAACTCACTGATCTCTCAATTCCCACTCCTCTTCCTGCAGCAAAACAGCACCAACTCCTACGTCACTAGCCATTTTAACAGTTTTGTACAATAATCAGTACAGCTTTTAAGTTGTCAAACGCAGTCTGATACTCCTGTGCCAATTCGAACTTTCTGTTCTTTAACAAACCAGTTAGTGGAGCGAGTACACTGCTGAAACTCATCACAAATTTTTGATAAAATCCACTCATGCCAATACATGTTTTGTTTTAGGTCCTGGGGACTCCACAATAACTTTTACTTTTGCATCCTCTGGGGCCATTTGACCATATACAACAGTGTAGCCTAAATATGTGACTTTTGCCTTTGCAAATTCACTCTTAGTAAAATTTATAATATAACCAAATTGGCTGAGTAGTTCCTTCAAATGCTGTAGATGTTCTTCTCAAGTCTGACTGAATGCCACCACATCATCAATATAGGCTGCACATTGCTCAATCCTTCAAGCACCCTGTTTGTCAGGCTGGGGCATTTTCCATACCAAAAAGCATCACTTTACATTGATGCAGACCATCCGGGGTCACAAAAGCTGATTTTTTCCCCCCTTTCCAATAATGGAACCTGCCAGTATCCTCAAAGTAAGTAAATTATCGTAATAAATACTGACTATTCAATTCTTTCACTGTAATCTTCCAGACATGGAATAGGATGTGAATCTGCCTTTGTTAATGCATTCACTTTGTGGTAATCAATTCACATTCGTTTTGATCCACCCGGTTTTGGCACCATTGGAATAGGTGAACTCCAATTACTTTGACTGGGTTCTATTATGTCATTTTTGAAGCATAAATTCAATCTCTATCTGAACTTGAGCCAATTTTGCCAGATTTAATCCATATGGATGTTGCCTTATTGAAACTGAATCCCTCACATTAACATCATGCATTGTTAAAGTTATTCTCCCTGGCCTATTCCCACAAATTGACTTATGTGACTGCAATAGCTTTTGTGAGTCACTTCGACAATTCTGGAAGGTAACTTAATATTACATTTAAGTGCTTAGGTATTTCTTCATTTTCCAATTTAATGAGAGGAAAGTCAATTTCAGAATTTTAAATTTTTGTTTCATCCCTTGAAAGCACTGACAAATTTCCTTCTCCTCCTTCCTCTTTAACTACAGTTACTAGTACTTCTTCTGTCTATCCTGCCTATCAAAGTAATGTTTTAGCATGTTCACATGGCACAGACACTAACTCTTTCTCCTATCTGGAGTACTTACTACGTAGTTTCCATCATTCAGTTTCGTTTCAATCTGGTAATGTCCACTGAACCTTGCCTTCAACTATTCACCTGAGACTGGCAACAACACCAGAACTTTCTCTCTAGCAACAAAGCTACCAACTTTTGTCTTTTTATCCGTATTTGCTTTCATTATTTGCTGAGATCCTTTTAAATGTTCCCTGGCTCACTCACATGCCCTGGTTAACCTTTATCTGAATTTTGTTACATAATCCAGGAGAGTAGTTTCAGAACTCTGACTCACTAATTTCTCCTGAATCAGTCTGAGTGGTCCCTTACTTCATGACCATAAATCAATTCAAAAGGACTGAGCCCTGTTGACTCATTAGGGGCATATCTCTATAGCAAACAACAAGGATGGAATCCCCCAATCCCAGCCATGGAGATATTCTTGACCATAAGCTCTAATCAAGGTTTCAAAGTTTGTTGCCACGTTTCCAAAGCACCTTGAGATTCAGGGTGATAAGCAGATGACCTGAACTGCTTTATCTCCAGACTGCTCATTACTTCCTTAAACAGCTGGGACATGAAATTTGAACCCTAATCAGATTGTATTTCTTTTGGCAATCCGTATCTCGTAAAGAATTTAATTAATTCTTCTACAATCACCGTTACTGCAACTTTCTTTAGAGGTATTGCTCCTGGAAATCTTGTGGACACATCCATGATTGTCAATACTGATTCCATCGGTGGCTAGGTGAGAGGGCAGCAGGGCACCTTGACCTCCCTCCAGTACCCCTTCTCCTCAAGGAGTCAGGCAGGGGCCCTTAGGGATCCAAAGGGAGAAGGACTACTAGCTGGACACCATGGGGCCATCTACGCAGGAGACTCCGACAGTGTCCAATGTCTCCCAATCCCCTCTGCCTGTGACCTCATCAGCCCCAAGTCCACAGGCCTAGGAGGGTCCAGCTGCCCCACAGCAGGATACCCAAAACAGGTCGGAGCCCTCAAGGCCTTGGCCCTAGAGGACACCTGCCAAAGTCATCTTGGGCAATAGGGCATAGCAATCAGGCTGCCTCCACCTCTGCTGCGGATGTTGGGGTTGCACCAAGATGTAATGGTAGGCTTAGGAAAATTAAAGAGCACAATGTGGCATAGGTGTTCATTCACTGTACATAACACGCACCTTGGTAAATACATTTTGGGTTCATGGTAATGGTCTCATCATGTGAATGCCACTTGCATGTGAACCTATGTGCCCTCTTATTATGAGGGTGATTCAAGCTCCCACTCCATGATTGAGTCCGTTTGTGTGCCTCAGATTCGTGTGATGTTTAGCAGGCTCATGATTGTCACTTGCCCCTTGTGTTATGTAAGGGAGATGTGTCAAGCCATATTCTGAAAGTGACTGCCCCTTAAGATTTGAACCTTTAAGCCTTGTATGATAGAATTATATATGCTCATGTGTCTGGGAGGGTTACATGTAATGTTGTATCATCAACGCTGAGTTGTGTTAATTGTAAGTGTAAAAGTACATGACCTGGAACTATTATGGTCTCTACAACAATGTGCAAATCTCTGTGGCAGTTCAAACTGTCTCCTTCAGGTGGCAACGACTGTACAATGTGTAGTCGACGGAGGGTGTGTGCTGGTGTGCTGCCTTTAACTCCGCACACCGGCTATAGGTAGCTTTGGGTGCTGACCTTGCCAAGAATGAGGGCTTTGTGATCCTTGAAGGTTACAACTCCAAGGCTGAATGCCAACCTTGCTTGTGATGTCACTACATGATCACTGGCATGACAGGGACAGGAGAAATGCACTTGGATCCTTGGCTGACTCATACTGCTGCCAAACTAACACCACCCAGCCCTGCCCAAATCAGCGTGTAACCATTTCATGTCAGGCTCCAGCTCCCTGATCCCCAGTCATCACTCTGCCTCTCATCCCTCCCCATCCCTTCTCCCCTTCACACTCATGTCTCTGCCCCTCCTCACCCACACCATACCCACGCTGGCCTCTGTTGGGAGAGTGCAGCTCTGCAGCACCCAGTGCAAGCAGCCTTGGTTCAGCTCTGCAGCACCCAGTGTGAGCAGCCCTGGTTCAGCTCTGCAGCACCCAGTGTGAGCAGCCCTGGTTCAGCTCTGCAGCACCCAGTGTGAGCAGCCCTGGTTCAGCTCTGCAGCACCCAATGTGAACAGCCCTGTCTGTGCCCCCCAGCACCCAGTGTGAGCAGCCTTGTCTGTGCCCCCCAGCACCCAGTGTGAGCAGCCCTGTCTGTGACCCCACAGCACCCAGTGTGACCAGCCCTGTCTGTGCCCCCGTAGCACCCAGTGTGAACAGCCCTGTCTGTGCCCCCCAGCACCCAGTGTGACCAGCCCTGTCTGTGACCCACAGCACCCAGTGTGAGCAGCCCTGTCTGTGCCCCACAGCACCCAGTGTGACCAGCCCTGCCTGTGTCCCGCAGCACCCAGTGTGAGCAGCTCTGTCTGTGCCCCCCAGCACCCAGTGTGAGCAGCCCTGTCTGTGACCCACAGCACCCAGTGTGAACAGCCCTGTCTGTGCCCCCGTAGCACCCAGTGTGAACAGCCCTGCCTGTGTCCCGCAGCACCCAGTGTGAACAGCACTGCCTGCGCCCCACAGCACCCAGTGTGAGCAGCCCTGCCTGTGTCCCGCAGCACCCAGTGTGAGCAGCCCTGTCTGTGCCCCCCAGCACCCAGTGTGAGCAGCCCTGTCTGTGCCCCTCAGCACCCAGTGTGAGCAGCCCTGCCTGTGCCCCCCAGCACCCAGTGTGAGCAGCCCTGCCTGTGTCCCGCAGCACCCAGTGTGACCAGCCCTGTCTGCAGCCCCACAGCACCCAGTGTGAGCAGCCCTGTCTGTGACCCCACAGCACCCAGTGTGAACAGCCCTGTCTGTGACCCCACAGCACCCAGTGTGAGCAGCCCTGTCTGTGACCCCACAGCACCCAGTGTGAACAGCCCTGTCTGTGCCCCCGTAGCACCCAGTGTGAGCAGCCCTGTCTGTGACCCACAGCACCCAGTGTGACCAGCCCTGTCTGTGCCCCCGTAGCACCCAGTGTGACCAGCCCTGTCTGTGACCCCACAGCACCCAGTGTGAACAGCCCTGTCTGTGCCCCCGTAGCACCCAGTGTGAGCAGCCCTGTCTGTGACCCACAGCACCCAGTGTGACCAGCCCTGCCTGTGACCCCACAGCACCCAGTGTGACCAGCCCTGTCGGTGACCCACAGCACCCAGTGTGAACAGCCCTGTCTGTGACCCCACAGCACCCAGTGTGAACAGTCCTGTCTGTGACCCCACAGCACCCAGTGTGAACAGCCCTGTCTGTGACCCCACAGCACCCAGTGTGAAGAGTCCTGTCTGTGACCCCACAGCACCCAGTGTGAACAGTCCTGTCTGTGACCCCACAGCACTCCGTGTGAACAGCCCTGTCTGTGTCCCGCAGCACCCAGTGTGAACAGCCCTGTCTGTGCCCCCACAGCACCCAGTGTGAACAGCCCTGTCTGTGTCCCGCAGCACCCAGTGTGAACAGCCCTGCCTGCGCCCCCACAGCACCCAGTGTGAGCAGCCCTGTCTGTGACCCCACAGCACCCAGTGTGAACAGTCCTGTCTGTGACCCCACAGCACCCAGTGTGAACAGTCCTGTCTGTGACCCCACAGCACTCAGTGTGAACAGCCCTGTCTGTGTCCCGCAGCACCCAGTGTGAACAGCCCTGTCTGTGCCCCCACAGCACCCAGTGTGAACAGCCCTGTCTGTGTCCCGCAGCACCCAGTGTGAACAGCCCTGCCTGCGCCCCCACAGCACCCAGTGTGAGCAGCTCTGTCTGTGACCCCACAGCACCCAGTGTGAGCAGCCCTGCCTGCGCCCCCACAGCACCCAGTGTGAGCAGCCCTGTCTGTGACCCCACAGCACCCAGTGTGAACAGCCCTGTCTGTGCCCCCGTAGCACCCAGTGTGAGCAGCCCTGTCTGTGACCCACAGCACCCAGTGTGACCAGCCCTGCCTGTGACCCCACAGCACCCAGTGTGACCAGCCCTGTCTGTGACCCCACAGCACCCAGTGTGAGCAGCCCTGCCTGCGCCCCCACAGCACCCAGTGTGAGCAGCCCTGCCTGCGCCCCCACAGCACCCAGTGTGAGCAGCCCTGCCTGCGCCCCCACAGCACCCAGTGTGAGCAGCCCTGCCTGCGCCCCCACAGCACCCAGTGTGAGCAGCTCTGTCTGTGACCCCACAGCACCCAGTGCGACCAGCCCTGTCTGTGACCCCACAGCACCCAGTGCGACCAGCCCTGTCTGTGTCCCGCAGTGTGAACAGCCCTGCCTGTGCCCCACAGCACCCAGTGTGAACAGCTCTGTGTGACCCCACAGCACCCAGTGTGAACAGCCCTGTCTGTGTCCCGCAGTGTGAACAGCCCTGCCTTAATCGAAACAATATAATTGGAATGCCATTTTCAGGGCAAATGTTATTCCAGAAAGCAGCATCTCAAATATTGAGCTAATGCTAAGCCAAGAGAGGAGACTTATGAAGAGATTGTGGCAAAGAAGTACAGCTGGAGTGTACTCATGAACAGTGACACATTTGGAACAAAAGAGCTGGTCAAGACTATTGAAACAAATTTCGGCAGAGATGCGAAACCCCTGCCCTCGTGAAGAAAAGTGACTACTTCATGACATATAATACAACAGCCTGTGAGCATTTCTTAGGATAGGCTGTAAAGGAGCACCAACAAAGGGTTTGATGAGGTGGATGAAAAGAAATTGTTTGTGGGTGAGTCCAGAGCAAGGAGGCATGAAGACAAGACGGCCACTGACAGATCAAATGAAGAATTTAGGAGGAATTTCTTTGACAGAGAGTGGAAGAATGTGGAAGCACATGCCATTTATTGGAGCAGATAGCATTTAAGGAAAGGATTGATATGTACACAATGTAGAAGAGATCCTTGTGGGACAGAGTGGATATTAGAGTGAGAGACAGCTCCTATAGGGTGTAGAAACTGAAATAGACAAGCTGCAGCTGAATGGATTGTTTCTATGCTGTACACTCTGTGCAGATGGCCACTTCCTGCTCATGTTTTCCTTGCCCCCCCCCCCCACCCCAAAAAATATGTCAAGTGAACCAATTAGAAAATCTACCCTCTTATGTCATGATTGTTAGGTAGTGACCAATATTTCTGATCCTACAGAGCACAATTTATTCTGGGCATGTGCTTCTCACTGCCCAAATGGAGGCAACATAATAGGTCCAAGAGTATGAGCAGGAAGATGTGCTGAATAGATTTGTCTTGTTTATGGTGATGTTTCTGCATGTGTCAATCAATCAAGTACAGCCAATTTGATTTAGGTAATTTTTTACTTTTGTCTTCTCAGCAAAACATACCTTTTACATTCGAGGGTGCATTGCTCCTTCTTTATGTAGCTTGGCCTATTCAGAAGAGGTTAATGGAATTAAGGTGGATTTCAAAACAGTCTGCTGTAACACAAACTTATGTAATGGAAGCTTCCGAATGGGACCATCACTTATGACAGGCTCCATATTGGCATTTGGCTGGACTCTGTGGCACTTATAAAGACTGGACTAGTTGCAGCGCATGAGCTGAACAAGTGCTTTGTAATGCATACATTATTCTTCCTTCAACACTTGCAAAATTTATGTACAGCGGAAGTAAGATCAAATGTATTTCTGAACTGGAAACAAACTGATCAAGAAATTCCAACAAAATAGTGATACAACAATTCCAAAACTGTAGTGGATCACTCTTTTTAAAGAATATTTCAATTATTATACTTCAGGCTCCTGGCCAACCTAAAAAGTAAAGAAGCTTTTCAGTGTAGGACATTTTAGGCACATCGCCCTTCTCCCAATGAGAGAATTTCCAACAAATTCTCCCAATTCCCCACTGTAGCTTCAGTGGAAAGCTTGGAGAAAACAGCATGAATGGCCATTTTTTAAAAGTTGTTCATGATAAACTTTTACAAAAAATTCTTGATAAAGGCCCTCTGTCCTGTCAAGGTTCAGGATATGCTCCCGTATTGAACAGAATAATCAACCCTATTGTGGGATCTGTCATGTTGCTGGTGTTAAGAGCAGCATGCAAATACTGGGCAGGTTTGGAGATGTTTGTTGTGCTTTTGATTTTTGTTTTTGCCCTGCCATACTTGCAAGAATGTGAATTTGGTTGCACTTCTGATTTGTAACGATTAAACCTTTTAAAACATGTACTTGGCTTGAGGGCAATGCTGGCAATGCATCATTAATTGCCCATCTCTAGTTACCTCGCGTTGTGTGACATGTAAAACCATACTGCACCCGACTGTGTGGGGTTCCTGCCTGGTGAGTCACGTTAAAATTACCAACCTCAACATCACGAAATAGCAGCTCTCCATGTGATCCTGGACAGTTGTCACTAAACCATTCAACCATTAAGAGGATTATCCAAATCTGGCTGCACCCAATTTTATTTATCTCACCTAAGCACAGTTTCCAGCAGAAACCACGAGGAGGGACAAATCAAGCAGAATTTTGCCTGGTTTAGGAACGCTGAAACCCCTTGGAGCCCCCAAACAGGCTTAGATCAGGATCAGCTAGGTCAGCACTCGCAGACTAAAGCTGCAAATCTGCTTCCAGCTGACAAATGAAAAATATACATTTCTTGCAATTCTATTACTTCCTTTTGCTGTTGGAACTTCAAAATTGTATTTATTCCAATCTTAAAGACTATAAATGCAAATGTGAAATTCTCCATTTTATCAAACTGTTTTCTATAATGTTGACTTTTTGGTGTAAAATCTAAAATTTTTTGGCTGACAACAGCATTATTTTTTTGCTTCAATGGAAATTTGTGCAATTAATATTTTTCTTTTGTGCATGCATACTAATTTTCAGAATAGTCTATAATTGTAATATTGCAGAATTTTGTACAGAAAGGACAGAAATGTGCTTCCTGGTCAATATTTCCAATTCAAGTATTAACCTGCTAATTAACTCAAGGATTCGTGTCTGTAAAGTGTAACTGCATGTTGTTGTTCCATTTTCTCTCTTTGTTCAGTCCAAAAAAACCTCAAAGCAAGATTATTAAAAAAAACTTGGAAACTTAAAGTTGTTTGTCAGTGACACTAAATTAACTCAAATTATGCAATGCTGTAATAGAATTACTTATATTATTTGGAGAAAGTGAATAGTTTCAAGTGCCTGGGGGTGGCAGTAGATGGAAGTATGGAAATGAAAATTAAGCAACGAATTAGCTTTGGTTGGAGTAATCAGAAGAGGTGCAGTGGAATGTTCTGTGATAGAAAGATATCGCTGAAACTTCAAAGAAAAATCTACAAGACATTTGTGAGACCAGCCTTGTTATATAGTTCAGAAACATGGGCAACATCAAACTGAGAGGAACAATGGCTGGATACTTATGAGATGCGGATGCCAAGAAGGTTGCGTGGAGTAATGAGAAAGGACAAAATTAGGAACCAGCATATCAGGGGGTCAGTGAAGATTGTGGAGCATCAGAGAAAGTAACCCAGCAGGGATTGAAATGGTATGGCCATCTGTTGTGGAGAGAGAGGAAATGTGATAAGGCTAGTGATGGAGATAGGACTGCCTGGAAGAAAGAGAAGAGGAAGGCCTGACACCAGATGGAAGGATGCAGTGGCGAGAGACTTAAACAGAGCAGGGTTGGAAGAGGAATGAGGGACTGACAGGAGGAGATGGAGAAGGATGATCAACCAGCAATGTGGTGACCCTAAGTGAAATGGGCAAAGCCAAAAGCAGGAGAAGAAAATAGAACTACTGCTGTAATTACTGTGAAATTTTGACCTATTTTTCTGGTGGTAGGAATATGGTTTGCATTCTAAACTATTAAAAACTTATATAACATTACATACGTCCTTTTGGATTCAAGTATCAATCAGTTTGATGGTCAATATTTAAAATTTGCAGTCTTGAGCCATGTAAATGGACATGATATTACAAAGATACATACATGTTAATATGGCAATCACTTTGTTAAAACCAATTGGTAGTTAAACAGGTGCTGGGCATTAATTATCCCAACTGAATAGAATAAAAAGTTACAGCTGGAACACTTTGTGTGGAAGCTACTAGGAACTTAGTAGCACTGAGGAGTTGTCTTGGAAATAAACCAGCTTTAGCCAAGAGACCAGCCTGGATTAATTCTTCCACCACAACCTCTTATTGTGAATAACAATGCGCACATACGAGTTAGGAGCAAGAGTAGGCCTCTTGCCATTTAATAAGATCATGGATAGCTTGATTGTAACCTCAACTCCACCTACCCACCTATAACCTTTCACCCGCTTGTTTATCAAGAATCTATCTACCTCTGGTATTAAAAGACTCTACTTCCACCGCCTTTTGAGGAAAAGAGTTCTAAAGACTCAACTCTCTCAAAGAAAAAAATTCTCCTCACCTCTGTTTTAAATGGGTGACCCCCTATTTTTAATCTCCTAAGGCAGGATTTTCCCATCGGTGGGGTGGGGCCAGCTCACCGACGCGTGGAATGATGCGGGGTGATGTCGGGCGGAACCTCCAACGTCACCGCGCCCCATTTCAATTTTCCAGTAGGCGGGGGCGCAACAAAATGAGTTGTGCACCCGCCAATCTGTCAATGGCCAATTGAGGCCGTTGACAGAGTCATTAATAGACCTGCCCGTTGGTGGGCAGGCCAGGAGCCTTGGTGTGGATTGGAAAAAGCATGAAACTTCATCCACGGGCAGGATGAGGTTTCATCTAGCTTTTAAAAAATTTTTATTAAAGCTTTTAAAAAAAATTATGGACGTGTCCCAACTCATGTGACAGTGACCGTGTCACATGAGGGGTCATGTCAGGAATTTTTTTTTTCTCTATTTTTAATTTTTGTCACAGAACAGCTGATCTCCCTGAGACAGCACTTAGCCTCAGGGAGATGAGCGAGCTCTTCCTCGCGCATGCGTGAAAGATGCACTCTCGATTTAGGGAATCCCCCTTTTTCCCGCACAAGGAGCGCACAGCGCTTCCATGCGGACGTTGCGCTGGGTGGTCCTTAATCGGCCCGCCCACCTAAAATACGTTCGCGCCTGTCTGCACCCACCATTCAACTTCGCCCCGACCGGGGTGGGGAGGGGGGTGGGGGGGGGTGGTGGTGGGGAGCCCCTGCCCCCAGTTCTAGATTCTCCCACAAGAGGAAACATCCTCTTCACATCCATCTTGTCAAGACCCCTCGGGTTTATATATTTGAATCAAGTCACTTCTTACTCTTCTAAACTCCAGCAGATACAAGCCCAGCCTGTCCAACCTTTCCTCATAAGACCACCCGCCCATTCTAGGAATTAGACTGGTAAACCTTCTCTGAACTGCTTCCAATGCATTTACATTTTCCCTTAAATAAGGTGGTGAATACTGTACACAGTACTGCAGATGTGCTCTCACCAATACCCTGTATAACTGAAGTACAATCTCTCTCTACTTTTATATTCAATTCCTCCGCAATAATTGATAACATTCTATTATCTTTCCTAATTATTTGCTTTACCTGCATACTAACCATTTACCAATCATGCACCAGGACACCCAGATCCCTATTGTTGAGTATGCTTGCCTTTCCAGTTTTTTTTAAAAGTATTTTACTTTTCTCCCAATTTATTCCTGGGTTTACTCAGCAGGTCTAACAGCATCTGTGGAGCGAAAAAAAGAGTTAATGTTTTGGATCCATGTGACTCTTACAGAGCTAAAGAAAAGTAAAAATGTGGTGAAATTTATACAGTTTAAGAGGGTGGAGCAGGGTGAAGCTGGATAGAGGGCCAGCGATAGGGGGGCAAGGAGAGATTGCCAGAGATGTCCTGGACAAAAGGGTGTTAATGATAGTGGTACTGGCTAAAGGAGGTGCTGATGGTGGCATTAAGGTCAGAAAGCAGAATGTGATGATAGCAGGACAAGGGTAAGCACTCTGGAAAGAACAACATGTAACCAGTGACAGATGGCTCTAGTGGGGGTGATGTGGGGAGGAGAAAAGGATTGAGAATAGGATAAAAGGTGGGGATAAAACAATGAATAAAAATGAAAATAAATAAAAATAAGAGAATAAAAATTAAAATGACTTGAGAAAAGAGGATAAAAAAGGGGTGAGGATAGAGGAGAGAGTTTATAGTCTGAAGTTGTTGAACTCAATGTTAAGTCTGGAGGAAGCCACAGGAAAATCTTGTCACTTGCCATTTCAGCACACCACCCTACTGTCTTGCCCACATGTCTGTCCTTGGCCTGCTGCATTGTTCCAGTGAAGCTCAACACAAACTGGAGGAACAGCACCTCATCTTCCGACTAGGCACTTTACAGCCTTCCAGACTTAACATTGAGTTCAACAACTTTAGACCATGAATGCTCTCCTCCATCCTCACCCCTTTTTATCCCTTTTTCTCAATATTCTTTTTAATTTTTATTTTTTATCCACTTAGTGCTGTTCCTCCAGTTTGTGCTGGGCTTCACTGGAACATTGCAGCAGGCCAAGGACAGACATGTGGGCATGAGAGCAGGGTGGTGTGTTGAAATGGCAAGCCATAGGAAGATTTTTTCTCATGTCCTTTGGTTCTTTTGCCTTAAATCTTTGGTTATCAATCCTTCAGCTTTTAGACACAGATTTTCTTTATTTTCACTATCCAAACCCTTCAAATTGTAGGAGCCAAGTTTTGGGTGGGGATTCATTGTTAAGCCAACAACCTCAATTTTCCTTAAACAGTGCTTCAGAAAACAGCTGGATTCACAGGGGAAAGTCAAACTTGTAATGTTTCAGACAGGAGGAGAGGAATTTTACTTGTGTGGTAGCACTTAAATGGGCAGTATTGTATCTGCTGCCCTTTATACCCTTCACTCGAAGTTCAGTTCTGTTGCCTTCAATAGAACTCAGCGTCAGATAACAAGTGTCTTTTGCTAATGCCTAGGATAAATTTCTAACCCTTTGTGGTTAACCCCGTAGTATAAAAGGTTACTATCAAATATGTAAATATATAGTCTCCATCAACAGTGACCTAAGATCACTTGACAACAGAGCACAGAGAGAGAGAACAACTGAACAATTTCTCCTTAAACTCCTCTCACTTCCTCCAAATAAAAGGTGTGGCTATGGATACCTGCATGGGCCCCAGCTATGCCTGTCTCTTTATGGGGTATGTGGAACATTCCTTGTTCCAGTCCTACTCCAGCCCCCTCCCACAACCCTTTCTCTGGTACATCAATGATTACTTCAGGCTGCTTCATGCTCTCGTCTGGACCTGGAAAAATGTATTAATTTTGCTTCCAATTTCCACCCCTCCATCATTTTCACATGATCCATCTCTGACACTTCCCTTCCCTTCCTTGACCTCTCTGTCTCAATTTCTGGTGATAGACTGTCCACCAATATTCATTACAAGCCTATCGACTCCCACAGCTACCTCGACTACAGCTCCTCACACCCCGCTTCCTGTAAGGACTCCATCCCATTCTCTCAGTTCCTTCGCCTCCGTTGCATCTGTTCTGATGATGTCACTTTCAAAAACAGTTCCTCTGACATGTTTTCCTTCTTCCTTAACCGAGGTTTTCCACCCACGGTCGTTGACAGGGCCCTTAACCATGTCCGGTCCATCTCCCGCGCATCCGCCCTCACGCCTTCTCCTCCCTCCCAGAAACATGATAGGGTCCCCCTTGTCCTCACTTATCACCCCACCAGCCTCCGCATTCAAAGGATCATCCTCCACCATTTCCGCCAACTCCACATGATGCCTCCACCAAACACATCTTCCCCTCACCCCCAGCGGCATTCCGTAGGGACCGCTCCCTCCATGACACCCTGGTCCGCTCCTCCATCATCCCCTACATCTCAACTCCGTCCCACAGCACCTTCCCATGCAACCGCAGAAGGTGCAACACCTGCTCCTTTACTTCCCCCCTCCTCACCGTCCAAGGGCCCAAACTCTCCTTTCAAGTGAAGCAGCATTTCACTTGCACTTCCCTCAACTTAGTCTACTGCATTCACTGTTCCCAATGTGGTTTCCTCTACATTGGAGAGACCAAATACACACTTTGCAGACCATTTCGGTCTGTCCACAAGCATGGCCCAGACCTCCCTGTCACTTGCCAGTTCAACACTCCACCCTGCTCTCATGCCCACATGTCCGTCCTTGGCTTGCTGTCATTGTTCCAGTGAAGCTCAACGCAAACTGGAGGAATAGCACCTCATCTTCCGACTAGGCACTTTACAGCCTTCCGGACTGAATATTGAGTTCAACAATTTTAGATCATGAACTCTCTCCTCCATCCCCACCCCCTTTCCGATCCCCCCTTTTTTCCAATAATTTATATAGATTTTTCTTTTCCCACCTATTTCCATTATTTTTAAATGAATTTCCATCCATTGTTTTATCTCTACCTTTTAGCCTATTTTGATCTCTTCCCCCCACCCTACCCCCACTAGGACTATCCGTACCTTGCTCGTCCTGCTTTCTACCCTTAATATCACCTATTTGCACATTCCTTAGATAATACCTCTTTGTCCTTTTGTCTGGGACATCTTTTGGTTATCTCCACCTATCTATCCAGCTCTACCTGTCCCATCCCCCTTAAACCAGCTTATATTTCACCCCTTTTCTATTTCTCCTTAGTTCTATTGAAGAGTCATACGGACTCGAAACGTCAACTGTGTTCCGCTCCGCAGATGCTGCCAGACTTGCTGAGTTTTTCCAGGTATTTTTATTTTTGTTTTGGATTTCCAGCATCCGCAGTTTTTTGCTTTTAACGAAGCGAGAGAGTTCCATGTAGAACATCGTGCAGAGACCACCTTGTAAATAGTTAACATTATATTAAAAATAAGGTAAAGTTTGCTATCACCTCTGGCCATATTACTACGCCACAGACCATGACTACCACACACCAGACTAAAGACAACAATAACAGAAACTCTATCTGCACTTTTATTTCCTTTATTCGTTCCTGAAATATGGGTGTCACTGGCAAGGCTGACTTTTATTGCCCCTCCCTAGTTTCCCTGCCTTTGATACAACTGAATGACTTGTTGGGTTACTAAGAGTCAACCACATTGCTGTCAGGCTGTAGAACCAATCAGGTTCTCCTCTAAAATGATGCAGTTGGATTTTTTTAAAATTACAATTTGAAAGTTTTATGGCAGCTTTTATTGATACCAGCTTCTTAATTTGCAGATGTTTTTTTAAAAAAAACTGAATTCATATTTCCCAAGCCCCACCATGGGATCTGAATTCACACTCTGTAGAATGACTAGTCCCAAAGTCTCTGGATTACAGGCCCAGCAGTATTATCACTGTAACATGGCCTTGCTTGAGAATCCTGTCCCTAAATTTTGATGTCCTGTCGAACTTAACAATCGTTAAAACAAAAATCTGGCTTCCCTGCAAAGCTGTTGTGGAAAAATGTGCTACATGATGACTGAATCACTGGCTGGAATGCTGAGTGGGGTGGGGTTCTCCATTATTGTACTGTTCATTTTTAGAATGTAATGTTAAGTGAAGGCTCAATTGAGCCCATCCAACTTTGCCCTCTGTCAAGGATATCATGTTTCAGGATGCAGCCGAACCAGGTTTTTCCATCAGCCTGTTTGTTTTCTTCTGAGTGAGGGACCAAACTAATTTACCTTTGGCCTTTTGCAAGGGTAGACCCCAACTTTACACGATTAGCAAGAAAAACAGGCACCAGCAATCTCTTTTGCACCTCTCCTCGTCACCGCCAAGAGAAATAGTAAAAAAAAAACGACTGTCCACAAAAACCCAAAACAAATTCTATATCAACTATCTGTATTTTGTTTTGAATGCCATCTGGGTTATTAGTTACCTTTCCTTCACTGCCTATTGGCTTTATTATGTTTTAATGTCTTAGAGATTCCATGAACCTATGCACTAGGTGGGGCAGTATAGTCATTTTGTACTTGTTTTTCTTTCCAACACATTTTGATTGAAGGAGTGAGCTATGCACATTTTGTTTTTCTGGAGTTTTGCATCTGGTAGCGCATGTTTAAAAATAGCGATCTTGAGAGCGAAGAACAATTATTTTTATTGGATGCCTTTATTCTGACTGCTTTACTTTCGACTGGCAGCTACAGACTGCCCAGCAACCAAGGAGGGAAACAAAGGTTAACTGCAACTTGAAAGGCTGTGGAGTTTTGAGAGTCAGCCTAGCTCACTTTGTAAAACTTTCTTGTTGGAGGCGGGGTTTGGGGGTTGGGAGGGTGTGGGGTGGTAGTGGGGGGTGGGCTGGGGGGGATGTGTGGGGGGGTGGTGGTGTAATCTTTACTTAACACATCCATACGGAAATGGAGGGTGCAATGCTGGTTTTGCACCCCCTCCTGATTCTCCACTGAAGACAGCAACAACTTGCATTTACATAGCACCTTTTAGCACAGCATCATGTCCCAAAATGCTTCCCATGATCAAACAAAAATTGACATGGAGAGTAATTCGAGGGTGGGAGGGGAGGGGAGGATTGGGGGGTTGGGGAAGGGTGTTTAACCGATTTCCCACCAGATTCAGAGGCTTTCCATCCCGCTGTTTAGGTTTTTACTTCAGTTGATGGGTGAAAGCCTTCATTTTTGGGGAATTACTGCTATAAGAAGAGCAAATCTAATGGGACCAGCCCTCGTAAAGAGCCATCATGGAGACTTTCGATCAAATGGCCTCTCTTCTATGCTGCAACCGTTCCATGATTGGAAAATAATCGTTCTTCCATCAGTGAAACTGCATAAAACCAATCTAATTTCCTCAGAGGGACTTTGGTCTCTTGGCACCAGTAGCACCTTCTGTAGACAGTCCATCGCTAGGGAGAAGTGGAGTGGGAGGAGGAAACTTCAGCACTGCTGAAGAGGACACAGATTTAAGGTGATTGGCAAAAGAAGCAATAGCAACATGAGGAAAAACTTTTTCATGCAATCGAGTGGTTAGGGTCTGGAATGCACTGCCTGAGAGTGTGGTGGAGACAGGATCAATTGAGTGGTTAGGATCTGGAATGCACTATCTGAGAGTGTGGTGGAGACAGGGTCAATTGAATGGTTAGGATCTGGGATGCACTGCCTGAGAGTGTGGTGGAGACAGGGCCAATCGAGTCGTTAGGATCTGGAATGCACTGTCTGAGAGTGTGGTGGAGACAGGGTCAATCGAGTGGTTAGGTTCTGGAATGCACTGTCTGAGAGTGTGGTAGAGACAGGGTCAATCGAGCGGTTAGGGTCTGGAATGCACTGTCTGAGAGTGTGGGGGAGACAGGGTCAATCGAGTGGTTAGGATCTGGAATGCACTGTCTGAGAGTGTGGTGGAGACAGGGTCAATCGAATGGTTAGGATCTGGAATGCACTGCCTGAGAGTGTGGTGGAGACAGGGTCAATCGAGTGGTTAGGGTCTGGAATGCACTGTCTGAGAGTGTGGTGGAGACAGGGTCAATCGAGTGGTTAGGATCTGGAATGCACTGTCTGAGAGTGTGGTGGAGACAGGGTCAATCGAGTGGTTAGGGTCTGGAATGCACTGTCTGAGAATGTGGTGGAGACAGGGTCAATTGAGTGGTTAGGATCTGGAATGCACTGTCTGAGAATGTGGTGGAGACAGGGTATATTGATTGGTTAGGGTCTGGAATACACTGTCTGAGAGTGTGGTGGAGACAGGGTCAATCGAATGGTTAGGATCTGGAATACACTGTCTGAGAGTGTGGTGGAGACGGGGTCAATCGAGTGGTTAGGATCTGGAATGCACTGTCTGAGAGTGTGATGGAGACAGGGTCAATCGAGTGGTTAGGATCTGGAATGCACTGTCTGAGAGTGTGGTGGAGACAGGGTCAATCGAGTGGTTAGGGTCTGGAATGCACTGTCTGAGAGTGTGGTGGAGATAGTGTCGATCGAGTGGTTAGGGTCTGGAATGCAATGTCTGAGAGTGTGGTGGAGACAGGGTCAATCGAATGGTTAGGATCTGCAATGCACTGTCTGAGAGTGTGGTGGAGACAGGGTCAATTGAGTGGTTAGGGTCTTGAATACACTGTCTGAGAGTGTGGTGGAGACAGGGTCAATCGAGTGGTTAAGGTCTGGAATGCACTGTCTGAGAGTGTGGTGGAGACAGGGTCAATTGAGTGGTTAGGGTCTTGAATACACTGTCTGAGAGTGTGGTGGAGACAGGGTCAATCGAGTGGTTAGGATCTGGAATGCACTGTCTGAGAGTGTGGTGGAGACAGGGTCAATCGAGTGGTTAGGATCTGGAACGCACTCTCTGAGAATGTGGTGGAGACAGGGTCAATCGAGTGGTTAGGATCTGGAATGCACTGTCTGAGAATGTGGTGGAGACAGGGTATATTGAGTGGTTAGGGTCTGGAATACACTGTCTGAGAGTGTGGTGGAGACAGGGTCAATCGAGTGGTTAGGATCTGGAATGCACTGTCTGAGAGTGTGGTGGAGACGGGGTCAATCGAGTGATTAGGATCTGGAATGCAATGCCTGAGAGTGTGGTGGAGAAAGGGTCAATCGAGTGTTTAGGATGTGGAATGCACTGCTGAGAGAGTGGTGGAGACAGGGTCAATCGAGTGGTTAGGATGTGGAATGCACTGCTGAGAGTGTGGTGGAGACAGGGTCAATCGAGTGTTTAGGATCTGGAATGCACTGTCTGAGAGTGTGGTGGAGACAGGGTCAATCGAGTGGTTAGGTTCTGGAATGCAGTGTCTGAGAGTGCGGTGGAGACAGGGTCAATCGAGTGGTTAGGGTCTGGAATACACCAAGTCAGGATTTTTCTCTGATCAGGCATCCTGACCCGCTCGAGTCTAAAATGATGCCCGATGACATCGGATGAGCGACCCAACGTCATTGCGCACTTATGCGCTATTTAGGTTGGTGGGATGGTGCGGGAGTCGGCAGCCCACCCGTCGACAATTAACAGGCCTATTCAGGCCTTTGAAATAACAAGTGAGTGAAATTTTTTGTTGCCCGTCCATCCTTACAGTTAGCGGGCAGGCAAAAAGGCCAAGTGGCCTTTGACTGTTTTAGGAAACCTCATCCAGGGGCGGGTTGAGGTTTCCCACAGCAATTAAAAATGGAATATAATTTTTAACATTTAATTCATAAAATGTCCCTGCTCCACGTGACATAGTCGCTCCAGGGGATACATTTCTAACAGTGGAAACTTTTTTATTGTTGAGTTTTTGAATCTTCAGCTCCCTGAGGCAGCGCTGGGCATGCGCTGACTTCCACACTCACCCTCCTCCCACACCACCCGCTCCCCCCAGCCCGGCAGTGCTGAGTGTTGCTGCATGCATTTCACACTGGCTGGATGTTAATTGGCTTCAAGAGGGAATTGGATCAATATCTGAAAAGGAAGGACATGCAAGGCTACGGGTTGAAGGCTGGGGAGTGGCGCTAGGTGAGTTGCTCCTTCAGAGAGCCAGTACAGGCACAGCAGGCCGAATGGACCCCCCCACTGTGCAGTAACCACTCTGTCATATCCCCAACAATGTGACTCACTCCTGAGCCTGGAACATCTCCAGGGCACTGAAGCTAAAAACTTTGAACACCTTTTAAATGTTGCTACAGTTACGCTCGTAATTCAGCAACGGACCCCTCCCCAAACCCCTTCCCCCCCCCCCCCTCCCCCACCAACCACCCCGTCCTCCCCCCAAGCTGGGGGGTATGTGCCAAGCCCTGTGAAAAAATGTCTTTGGCAGTGAGTGCTCCCTCCAGCGTCATAACGTCTTAACAACATCACTGGAATTAACCCCTGCTGCTCTGGGGTGGGCAGCCTTCCTGTGCCTGAACTCAAGCAGCAGCAACAACCTACATTTATATCCCACCTTTTAAGGTCGTAAGACATCCCAAGGTGCCTCACAGGAGTGGCTATCAAGCCAACTTTGATGCTGAGTCATGTCAGGCAATATTCAGATGGGTGGCCAGAAACTTGGTTCAAAGTCTCAGGTTTTAAGGAGCATCTTGAAAGAAGAGAGAGAGAGAGAGAGAGAGAAAGAGATAAAGAAGTGGAAAGGTTTAGGAAGGGAATTCTTAGATCCAGGTGCCGGAAGGCACGGCCACTGACAGAGCATCAATTAAAATCGAGGAGCGCAGAGACCTTGGAGGCTTCGAAGGTTGGAGCAGGTTACAGAGGTAGGAAGGGGGACAGTGGGGCAGGGGAAACATGGAAATATTTGAAAACAAGAACGTGAACTTTAAGACCAAGGGGTTGCCGGACCGAGAGCAATCTGGGTCAGTGAGAGGGCAAACAAGTTGAAATGGCGGGGGAGCATCAGGGCGAGGCACCCCTGCCCCAACATCCAGCTATCCTCCTCACCCTTCCCCACCCACAACGTTCCCAATGACTGGGGACTAGGACACCTCCCTTGGAAAGAAAGACGTGAGGCCGGTTAGGCATGATCCAGGCATAGCTGTTACGTGGAGAGGAGGAAGGAATTTGGGGCAGGAACTAGATCCACCAGGTAGCTCGCTTGGCTTTGAGCCAGAGGACATTGATTCAAGCCTCACTCCAGAGATTCGAGCACAATATCCAGGCCATGGGTGGGGATTTTCGGGCCCTGCCCACCACCAGATTGTCCGGTGCTGCTGAAAGCCTGTGGACTTGCAGTTGGATTGCCAAATCTCCCACAGGCAGTCCTGCCTTGACAGAGCCAGAAAATCCCAGCCCATGAACATTGCTGCTTTGCATTAATTCAAGAATGTCAATATTTCAAACAATCACGGCAATTTATTCTACAGGAGGAAAGGGTGCTGATTGGATGGCGAGTCAACTCTGATTGGCCGAGGTGTTGCCATGCAGAGAGCAACGGGAGCTATAGGCTCCCCAAGCCCCAGGATAATTACATCAAGGTGAAAAGTTTGAACACATTGCTTTTGTTGGCAGAGGATGAGTCCCTGCGCTTGAACATATGTTGCTCCTAGCTAGCATCAAGGGATCATGTCACACTTCAGTGGATGAGGGTGTGGTGCACTGCCAGAGGAGCAAAGTTTTGGATGTTAAAGACAGGCCCCATCAGGTGGATTTAAAAGATCCCAGAAAGATTTCCATCCATCGCCCCACAGCACTCCCCCACCACCGCTCCACCCTGCAACCCCAGTGTCCAGCCAATATTTATCCCCTAGCTAAAATTATTAAAACAAGTTACCTAGTCATCATTTGTGGGAAGATAGGAGCAGTTCACCACCACCTTCTCAATTTTAAAAATTGCACTATTTCTTCACAGGATGTGGGCTTCGCTGGCTGTTCCAGCGTTTATTGCCCGTCCCTAGCTGCCCTTGAGAAGGTGGTGGTGAGCTACCTTCTTGAGCCTCTGCAGTCCCTGTGGTGTAGGTACACCCACCGTGCTGTTAGGGAGGGAGTTCCAGGACTTTGTCCATGTGGTGTAGGTGCACCCACAGTGCTGTTAGGAAGGGAGTTCCAGGACTTTGTCCATGTGGTATAGGTACACCCACAGTGCTGTTAGGGAGGGAGTTCCAGGACTTTGTCCATGTGGTGTAGGTGCACCCACAGTGCTGTTAGGGAGGGAGTTCCAGGATTTTGTCCGTGTGGTGTAGGTACACCCACAGTGCTGTTAGGGAGGGAGTTCCAGGATTTTGTTCATGTGGTGTAGGTACACCTACAGTGCTGTTAGGGAGGGAGTTCCAGGATTTTGTCCATGTGGTGTAGGTACACCCACAGTGCTGTTAGGGAGGGAGTTCCAGGATTTTGTCCATGTGGTGTAGGTACACCCACGGCGCTGTTAGGGAGGGAGTTCCAGGATTTTGTCCATGTGGTGTAGGTACACCCACAGTGCTGTTAGGGAGGGAGTTCCAGGATTTTGACCAGCGACAGTGAAGGAAGGGTGATATATTTCCAAGCCAGGATGGTGAGTGACTTGGAGGGGAACTTCCAGTGGTGCTCCCATCTATCTGCTGCCCTTGTCCTTCTAGATGGTAGTGGTTGTGGGTTTGGAAGGTGCTGTCGAAGGAGCCATGGTGAATTCCTGCAGTGCATCTTGTAGATGGTACACACTGTGCTACTGTGCGTCGGTGGTGGAGGGAGTGAATGTTTGTGGATGTGGGGCTGCTTTAACCTAGATGGTGTTGAGCTTCTTGAGTGTTGTGGGAGCTGCACTCATCCAGGCAAGTGGGGAGTATTCCATCACACTCCTGACTTGTGCCTTGTAGATGGTGGACAGGCTTTGGGGAGTCAGGAGTGAGTTACTCACCGCAGGATTCCCAGCTTCTGACCTGTTCTTGTAGCCACAGTATTTATATGGCTGGTCCAGTTCAGTTTCTGGTCAATGGTAACCCCCAGGATGTTGATAGTGGGGGATTCAGTGATGGGAATGTCATTGAATGTCAAGAGGAGGTGGCTTCACTTCAAATGTACTTTGGTGGATTTTGTAAATAAGCACAGATTGTTTCCAATGGTAGTGGAACCAGATGTCAGATTAAAGCTGATTGGCAAAGGAGCCAAAACAAAACATGAAAAGAATGATTTTTTAGCCAGTGGGTTCTTGCAACCTGGAATGTGCTGCCTAAAAGATTAGTGGAAGCAGATTCAATAGGAACGTCCAGAGGGATTGGAGTAAATTTGAAGGGGATAATTTGTTGTGACCATTTTGCCTCTTTATCAATGAATTAGGAACATTCGGCCCCTCGAGCCTGCTCCACCATTTGAAAAGGTATATGCTTGATCTGACTGTGGCCTCAACTCCACTTTTCCGTCTGTCCCCCTACTCCCAAAATAACCTTTGACTCCCTTGTCAGTCAAGAATCTATGTAACTCAGCCTTAAAAATATTCAATGACCCAGCCTCCACTGCTCTCTGGGGAAGAAGAATTTCACAGGCCAATGACCCTCTGAGAGAAAATATTTCTCCGCATCTCCATCTTCAACAGCAGACCTCTTATATTTAAATGGTGCTCCCTCGTTCGAGAGATAGATAACTGCTCTGTTTCCCTTCAGGCATTTCCTGGAATGGATATGCTGTGAAATCAAGATCACATGTTGGGCCATGACATTCCCAAGTCTATTTTCTCATTGTATGAACAAGAAGCACTCTCTACTCTCCATTCTCCAATTGTTTTGGTCGAGGGAGGCAGGACCAAAAAGCAAGATTAGGCTTTGTGTCATATCATCCACAGCATAAGGCATCCTATACAATTCACAGCCATCAAGGTACTTATTCTCTTCTGAAGTCATTATTCTAATGTATGAAAACATCAATTTAACATGGAAAATACTTACAATTACTGACTCAGTTCATAGAATTACATAGCAATCACAGCACAGAAACACACCATTAAGCACAAGACTATGCTAGCCTTTATGCTCTTCATAAGCATCCTCTGTCTGCCACACCTACCCATCAGCCTCCTCTCTCTGCCACACCTACCCATCAGCATCCTCTGTCTACCACACCTACCCATCAACCTCCTCTGTCTACCACACCTACCCATCAGCATCCTCTGTCTACCACACCTACCCATCAGCCTCCCCTCTCTGTCACACCTACCCATCAGCCTCCTCTCTCTGCCACACCTACCCATCAGCCTCTTCTCTCTGTCACACCTACCCATCAACCTCCTCTCTCTGCCACACCTACCCATCAACCTCCTCTCTCTGCCACACCTACCCATCAGCCTCCTCTCTCTGCCACACCTACCCATCAGCCTCCTCTCTCTGCCACACCTACCCATCAGCCTCCTCTCTCTGTCACACCTACCCATCAACCTCCTCTCTCTGCCACACCTACCCATCAACCTCCTCTCTCTGCCACACCTACCCATCAGCCTCCTATCTCTGTCACACCTACCCATCAGCCTCCTCTCTCTGCCACACCTACCCATCAACCTCCTCTCTCTGTCACACCTACCCATCAGCCTCCTATCTCTGTCACACCTACCCATCAGCCTCCTCTCTCTGCCACACCTACCCATCAACCTCCTCTCTCTGCCACACCTACCCATCAGCCTCCTATCTCTGCCACACCTACCCATCAGCCTCCTCTCTCTGCCACACCTACCCATCAGCCTCCTCTCTCTGCCACACCTACCCATCAGCCTCCTCTCTCTGCCACACCTACCCATCAACCTCCTCTCTCTGTCACACCTACCCATCAACCTCCTCTCTCTGCCATACCTACCCATCAGCCTCCTCTCTCTGTCACACCTACCCGTCAGCCTCCTATCTCTGTCACACCTACCCATCAGCCTCTTCTCTCTGTCATACCTACCCATCAGCCTCTTCTCTCTGTCACACCTACCCATCAGCCTCTTCTCTCTGTCATACCTACCCATCAACCTCCTCTCTCTGCCACACCTACCCATCAGCCTCCTCTCTCTGCCACACCTACCCATCAGCCTCCTCTCTCTGCCACACCTACCCGTCAGCCTCCTCTCTCTGTCACACCTACCCATCAGCCTCTTCTCTCTGTCACACCTACCCATCAGCCTCTTCTCTCTGCCATACCTACCCATCAGCCTCCTCTCTCTGCCATACCTACCCATCAGCCTCCTCTCTCTGCCACACCTACCCATCAGCCTTCTCTCTCTGCCACACCTACCCGTCAGCCTCCTCTCTCTGCCACACCTACCCGTCAGCCTCTTCTCTCTGTCACACCTACCCATCAGCCTCCTATCTCTGTCACACCTACCCATCAGCCTCCTATCTCTGTCACACCTACGCATCAGCCTCCTATCTCTGCCACACCTACCCATCAGCCTCCTCTCTGCCACACCTACCCATCAACCTCCTCTCTCTGCCACACCTACCCGTCAGCCTCCTCTCTCTGCCACACCTACCCATCAGCCTCCTATCTCTGCCACACCTACCCATCAACGTCCTCTCTCTGTCACACCTACCCATCAACCTCCTCTCTCTGCCACACCTACCCATCAACCTCCTCTCTCTGCCATACCTACCCATCAGCCTCCTCTCTCTGCCACACCTACCCATCAGCCTCCTCTCTGCCACACCTACCCATCAGCCTCCTCTCTCTGCCACACCTACCCATCAGCCTCCTCTCTCTGCCACACCTACCCATCAGCCTCTTCTCTCTGCCAACACCTACCCATCAGCCTCCTCTCTGCCACACCTACCCATCAGCCTCCTCTCTGCCACACCTACCCATCAGCCTCCTCTCTCTACCACACCTACCCATCAGCCTCCTCTCTCTGCCACACCTACCCATCAGCCTCCTCTCTCTGCTAACACCTAGCCATCAACCTCCTCTTTCTGCCATACCTACCCATCAGCCTCCTCTCTCTACCACACCTACCCATCAGCCTCCTATCTCTGCCACACCTACCCATCAGCCTCCTCTCTCTGCCACACTTACCCATCAGTCCTCTTTCTCTCTCTCGTCTACCCATCAGCATATGCTTCTATTCCTTTCTTCCTCATCTGTTTACCTCAAACAATCCACATTCGATACACCCTGTGGCTAAAGCAGTGTTTCGTTGATTTTTTTTTGAACGTCTCAGTGACTATCATATATTTGTAGCTGCTCGTTGTGGATTCTCCACAAGCAGAAGGATTTTCTCACATCTCAAGCCCCTAGATAAATGAGTGGGATGTTTCAAAAGTCCATTCTTGGCCTGTTGGTATCACTGGTGTGGCTGGAATATATACTTTAAAAAAAAAAATTTGACTTTTTCCATGAAATTTATCAAGGTACATTGCACAGCAGTTCATACTTAACATTATATGAAGTGCAATACAGTTAAATTTCTTTCATAAGTTCATAGGATCCTAAAAAACAGGAGCAGGAGTAGGCCATTCAGCCCCTCCTTCATTCAGCCCCTCCTCCATTCAGCCCATCACGTCTGTGTTGACCCTCTGCAAAGGCAATTGAACTAGTGCCACTCCCCTGCCCTTTCTGTGTAGCCCTGCAAATGTTTTCACATCAGGTTCTTATCCCATTCTCTTTTGAAGGCCACGACTGAACCTGTCTCCACCACACTCTCAGACAGTGCATTCCAGACCCTAACTACTCGATTGACCCTGTCTCCACCACACTCTCAGACAGTGCGTTCCAGACCCTAACCACTCGATTGGCCCTGTCTCCACCACACTCTCAGATAGTGCATTCCAGATCCTAACCACTCGATTGACCCTGTCTCCACCACACTCTCAGACAGTGCATTCCAGACCCTAACCACTCGATTGACCCTGTCTCCACCACACTCTCAGACAGTGCATTCCAGACCCTAACCACTCGATTGACCCTGTCTCCCCTACACTCTCAGACAGTGCATTCCAGACCCTAACCACTCGATTGACCCTGCCTCCACCACACTCTCAGACAGTGCATTTCAGACCCTAACCACTCGATTGGCCCTGTCTCCACCACACTCTCAGATAGTGCATTCCAGATCCTAACCACTCGATTGGCCCTGTCTCCACCACACTCTCAGACAGTGCATTCCAGACCCTAACCACTCGATTGACCCTGTCTCCACCACACTCTCAGACAGTGTATTCCAGACCCTAACCACTCGATTGACCCTGTCTCCCCTACACTCTCAGACAGTGCATTCCAGACCCTAACCACTCGATTGACCCTGCCTCCACCACACTCTCAGACAGTGCATTTCAGACCCTAACCACTCGATTGGCCCTGTCTCCACCACACTCTCAGATAGTGCATTCCAGATCCTAACCACTCGATTGACCCTGTCTCCACCACACTCTCAGACAGTGCATTCCAGATCCTAACCACTCGATTGACCCTGTCTCCACCACACTCTCAGACAGTGCATCCCAGATCCTAACCACTCGATTGACCCTGTCTCCACCACACTCTCAGACAGTGCATTCCAGACCCTAACCACTCAATTGACCCTGTCTCCACCACACTCTCAGACAGTGCATTCCAGACCCTAACCACTCAATTGACCCTGTCTCCACCACACTCTCAGACAGTGCATTCCAGATCCTAACCACTCGATTGACCCTGTCTCCACCACACTCTCAGACAGTGCATTCTAGACCCTAACCACTTGCGGTGTTATAAAAAGTTGCTCCTCCTGACGCATTTGGTTCTTGTGCCAACTACCTTCAACCTCTGTCCTCTGGTTCTCGATCCTTCCACCAATGGGAACAGATTCTCCCTAACGATTCTGAACCAAAGCCCTCATGATTCTGAGCAGCTCTATCAAATCTCCTCTCAACCTTCCCTGCTGCAAAGAGAACAAGCCCAGCTTCTCCAATCTATCTGCATAACTGAAGTTCCTCACCCTGGAACCATTCTCATGAATCTTTTCTGCCCTCTCTCTGATGTCTTCACATCCTTCTTGAAGTACAACACCCAGAACTGGATATGATACTCCAGCTGAGGCCGCGCAGCCTTTTATACAAGTTTAACGTAACCTCCTTGTATTTGAGCTCAATGAACCTGATTGGGTAACAAAGAATCAATCCCTTTTCCTATTGCCTGGGAAGACAGTCCGCCCGGAGGATGGACCAATGACGGGAGAGTGGAGCATGCAGCAGTTCAAGGTGGGGTATCTTGTGATCAAATGTCCGGAGGTACGCCCAACCAGAATTGGCAATGTTGTTGGGAGCACAGAATGGGGCCATTGTTTCTGTGCAATCGAGTCTGTCACTGCAGCACTGATAAGGAAGGATGCTGCCTGCAGCTAATGTCCAAAAGGAGTCCACAGGGAAAATTGAAATCCTAATGCAACCCTTGGAAACATTCCCAGAAATCTAAGCTGCTCAGAATTACTCCGGGAATCATGTAGGTTGTGTGGCTGGTTCATACAGGGCCGGGTGAACTGGGTGTTTTTTTAATAAAAACAAAAAACAAAAAACTGCGGATGCTGGAAATACAAAATAAAAACAGAATTACCTGGAAAAACTCAGCAGGTCTGGCAGCATCAGCGGAGAAGTAAAGAGTTGACGTTTCGAGTCCTCATGACCCTTCGACAGAACTAGGCGAATCCCAGGAAGGGGTGAAATATAAGCTGGTTTAAGGTGGTAGTGGGAGGGTGGGGTTGGGTGGGGGGAGAGAAGTGGAGGGGGGTGGTGTGGTTGCTGGCAAAAGCAGTGATAGAAGCAGATCATCAAAAGATGTCACAGACAGCAGAACAAAAGAACACATAGGCGTCGAAGTTGGTGATATTATCTAAACGAATGTGCTAGTGTTTTTTTAATTCATTTATGGGATGAGGGCATCACTAGCTAGGGCAGCATTTATTGCCCATCCCTAATTGCCCATTAACATTGATTGCCTTACTGATTGAAAATCTGTCTATCTCAGCCTTGAATATATTTAACAACCCAGCCTCTACAGCCCTCTGCGGTAAAGAATTCCACAGATTCACTACCCTCTGAGAGAAGAAATTCCTCCTCATCTCCACAAATGGAAACAGCCTCTCAGCATCTACCCTGTCAAGCCCCCTAAGAACCTTACATGTTTCAATAAGATCATCTCTCATTCTTCTAAACTCCAATGAGTACAGGACCAACCTACTCAACCTCTCCACTTAAGAAAATCCCCCAATACCCGGGGTCAACCTAGTGAACCTTCTCTGGACTGCCTCCAATCTATCTTTCCTTAGATAAGGGGAACAAACCTGTTCACAGTGTTCTAGGTGTGGTCTAACTAGTGCCTTGTATAGTTTTAGCAAGACTTCCCTATTTTTATACTCCATTCCCTTTGAAATAAAGGCCAACATTCCATTTGCCTTCCCTATTACCTGCTGAACTTGTATGTTAGCTTTTTGGGATTCCTGCATGAGGACCCCAAATCCCTCTGTGCTGCAGCTTTCTGCAGTCTTTCTCCATTTAAGTTATATTCAGCTCCTCTGTCCTTCCTGCCAAAGTGCATAACCTCATAATTTCACAGTTCCTGCAGTGCACCTCATAGATGGTACACACTGCTGCTACTGTGCGTCTGTGGTTGAGGGAGTGAATCTATGTTGATGTGATGCCAATCAAGCAGATGCTTTGTCCTGGATGGTGTCGAGCTTCTTGAGTGTTGTGGGAGCTGCACTCATCCAGGCAAGTGGGGATATTCCATCCTGACTTGTGCCTTGTAGATGGTGGACAGGCTTTGAGGAGTCTGGAGGTGAGTTACTCATCACAGGATTCCTAGCCTCTGACCTGCTCTTGTAGCCACAGTATTTATATGGCTAGTCCAGATCAGTTTCTGGTCAATGGTAACCCCCAGGATGTTGATTGTGGGTCTTTCAGTGATGGGAATGCCATTGAACATCAAGGGGCGATGCTTAGATTCTCTCTTGTTGCAGATGGTCATTGCCTGGCTCTTGTGTGACGTGAATGTTACTTGCCACTCGTCAGCCCAAGCCTGGATATTGTCCAGGTCTTGCTGCATATGGACATGGACTGCTTCAGTATCTGAGGAGTCATGAATGGTGCTGAACATTGTGCAACCATCAGCGAACATCTCCACTTCTGACCTTATGATGGAAGGAAGCTCTTGTGATTTGAAGATGCTGATTTCATCAAGAGGTTTCAATAATCTTGCTGGCAAGGATTATGAAAGGTTTATTGTATCCCTGAAATGTGAGATGATATGAGCATCATTGTAGTCATTGCATTCCCGTTTTGGCTCATGGGCAGGCATGACTAAATATCTCTCTCTCTCTCTCTCTCTCATCTCCTGTGACTGAGGAATAGCCTTTAGAGTTCATGTTTCCAGCACTCTGGTCAGCTCAGGCTGTCAGCTGTGTAGGATTGCCCTCGCAATTCCAGAAATAAATCCAGGCCAACATTCCCAATGAGACAGGGCCGCCCCTGACGGAGGGTACAGCATTAAGACAGGCCATTCAGCCAGCTAGCCTATGCTAGCTCCACATGTGACGTCTCCCACCATAATTAATCTTACACAATCAGCATATCCTTCTTAGCTAAAAGCTGAAATAATGCTGAAAGGAAGAGACATCCTGCTGAAACTTGGCAGTTAACTGTTCCCTGCTGCATTCTCCATGGCGACGCCCCTACCAACCAGAGCCCGCTTGCCAATTAATCAGCACTCTCTCCTCATGGAGTATAAATTGTTGTTCCCTTTACAATGGGTATTCTTGCAGATCTGTCCTGATGAGTGCAAGACGAAAAGCTTTGCCATGTACTACCAAGCGACCATTTAAAGATGGAAAGTGCTGGGGAGACTAAATGGCAGCATATCCTTTTATTCATTTCTCCATTTGCTCCTTAAACCCATTCAGGCTCTTAATATCTGGAGAAGTACCACTGGTGGTGCATTCGCAAGATCCTCCAAACCCAGTTGCAGGAAAGGTGGCCCCTCCTAACCCAACATGCCCAGCATCGCGGTGCTAATCACTCAAAACCAGCAGCAAGTCTTATTGGTACGCTTGACACTGAACTTCCGAATCAACTGCCCTATCCGAAACTCCCAGGAGGACGATGAAAAAGCTTTAGGGATGCCCTCAAGTCATTGCTGAAGAGGCCAAACATCCCTGCCCGCTCACTGGAGACCCTGGCTCGTGTCTGACCAAAACGGAGCAGGTTCTCTAGGGAAGGCTCCGAGCACATTGACAGACTTCATTGGGAACATGCGGAGGTGAAGTTGAGGCATCGGAGGGAGTGCGCAAACCTCCAAACTCCTACACAGCCCTTCAGTCACCAATTGCCCCACATGTGGCAGAGTCTGCCGATCCCACAGCGGATTGATCGGCCATCCCAGAACCCATCGAACCGGAGTGGAAACAAGTCATCCTCGATCCCGAGGGACTGCCTTAGATAGAAGAAGAGACTCAATCAGACTCTAATGATCTAAGCAGTTAGACAAATAAACATAGACAACTGGCACAGGAATAGGTGATGTGGCCCTTCGAGACTGTTCCATCATTCAATATGATCGTGGCTGATCCTATATCTCAAGCCGTACTCCCACTCTCTCCCCAGACCCCTTGATGCTTTTAGAGTCCAGAAATCTATCTATTTCATTCTTAAATATATTCAGCGACTTGGCCTCCACAGCTTCTGTGGTAGAGAATTCCACACGTTCACCACCCTCTGAATGAAGAAATTTCTCCTCATCTCAGTTCTAAATAGTCTACCCCGTGTCCTGAGACTGTAACCACCACCCACCCCCCTCCCCCCCACCTCCCCCCGCCAGCCAGAGGAAACATCAGTGATTGGTGTACAAGGACACCCAGGTCCCTTTGTTCATCAACATTTCCCAGTCTATCACCACTTCAATAATACTCTGCTATCCTGTTTTCTTACTGCCTGAAATGCAGCTGTAGCTAAAACCTATTCGCATTGAAATCCACCAGAGAGTGAGGTCCTGGCACAGGACCCTACCACAGGGGTGGGGTGATGGGGAACTCCTCCAGCTGGGCTACTACATGTCACATCGACACATGGAAATCCTGCTATAACACAAGGACAGCCAACTTTGTTTGTACTTCCACCACAAGATTCATTATGCACGTGGAACGCACCAAGGATCAGGGAGGTGCATGTATAACTTGTTCAGTAGCTGCCTCAAACCACACTAATATGCCCGTCAGGTGGAAAAGTCCTTCATAAAGATCTGTAAGGTGCAAATTTGAACAGAGAAAGGTTTACCTTGAGCACGAGAATGCTAGAGTCACACAACAAGTCACGTGGTCCATCCTGCCTGTGCTACCTTTTCGAAGGAGCTATCCAATTAATCCCACTCTTTTGATGTCAGTTGGATGCACCCTCGCCTATTGGTGGGATTTTCCAGCCCTGACACCGGCAGGCATCATCGCTGGCGGGACAGGGATATTTGGAGAGTTAAAAGCCAATGAGCCTCGTGCCCTGCCTGCAAAGATGACTGCCGACGCCAGGGCTGGAAATTTCCGGCCTCTTGAGTCAGAACATTGTGGGTTCAAGGACTTAACCATGAAAATCTCGGCTGACATCCCCTCTACTAAGGGAGTGCTGCACTGCCGGAGGTGCTGTCTTCGAATGAGAACTGAAACTGTCTGCCCTCGCAGGTGAATGTAGAAAATACAAAGGCAGTACTTTGAAGATGATTAGAAAGGGCATCGCACCGGGAGTAGGGGGAGAGCAGGAGGTAGCTGGTGATATGTAGTAATAATGTCACTGCACTAATAATCCAGATACCCAGGTGTATGCTTTGGCGATATGGGCTCAAATCATCCCATGGCAGCTGGTGGAACATAAATTGAATTGTATCCGATAAAATCTGGAATTAAAAAGCTAGACAACAATCACCGACTATCATTAAAAACCATCTAGTTCACTAATGTCCTTTCAGGAAGGAAATCTGCTGTCCTTACCCTGGTCTGGCCTACAAGTGACTCCAGAGTTAGTTCTCTTAGTTCTGTTGAAGGGTCATGAGGACTCGAAACATCAACTTTGCTCTTCTCCGCCGATGCTGCCAGATCTGCTGAGTTTTTCCAGGTAATTCTGTTTTTGTTTTGGATTTCCAGCATCCACAGTTTTTTGTTTTTTATCATGTTGTTGTTTGATAATCAATTGACCATCGGGTTTCTGGCATTAGTCAGAAGTGACTATGTTATAAAAGTGCTTGAAAGAACTTTGGAATGTTTGGTGATGGTGAAAGATGTTGTGTAAATGCAACTCTCTCTTTCACTCCCATCCAGTTTCAATCCATCCAGACGCCCACTTCTAGTGTGAATGGAAGCAACAGAGGATTGCAGGTGCCAATCTGCTCCACGTAGGGATGTTGGCATTTTAAATATTATAATGAGGTTGTGGAACTTGTTATTCAACACTTAGAATGTGAGTTCCACGAACCTTGGGAAATCCTGCAGTTAAACCCAGGAGAAGACAGTCGGATCCCTGGTTCAATGAAGAATGCAGGAGGGTATGTCAGGAGCAGCACCCGGCGTAGCTAAATATGAGGTGTCAGCCTGGTGAAGCTACAGCAGAAGAATATTTGCGTGCCAAACTGCATAAGCAGCAAGTGATAGACAGAGCTAAGTGATCCCACAACCAGGACTACGTGCTGAGGGACACACTAAAGCTCTGGGCTATCACCACTGAGACGCAATGGGGAAAGGTCACTTACTGTCTAAAAGCTTTCAGCCGTAGTGCACTGAGGGGCTAGGAATATTTTATACCCCTCGGACTGTATGACTAAAATTGAATGTATGCAGTGAATAATACATGGATCATAATTGTATTCTAGCACCTCAGAGTGCGACATGTTCTGTGTGGGTAACTTAAACACCATTGCACTGTCTGACTGTCTGTGATGAACATTTTGAGATGTCTGTAATGTTCATTGACTGTATTGAAGCACCTCATGGTGTGACATGACCGATGGGGAAAAGTTGAATATGATTGCACTTTTTGTGATGGCCATTTTGAAATGTTTGGTAATGTTCTTTCAGATATTTAATGAATAAAGAAGATTTTTCAAAGAAAAGCAATACCACAACCAAAGGATCAGATATAAGCTCTGCACATCCAGTCAGGAATAGTGATGGATAATTAAACAGCTAACAGGAGGACAAGGCTCCACAAATATCCCCATTGTCAATGATGGAGGAGCCCAGCACATCAGTGCATAAGACGCTGCTGAAGCATTTCCAACAATCTTCAGCCAGAAGTGCCGAATTGATGATCCTTCTCAGCCTCCTCCAGAGGTCCCCAATATCAAAGATGCCAGTCTTCAGCCAACTCAATATACTCCACATGATTACTTTTTATTCCCTCACTGTCGCTGGGTCAAAATCCTGGAACTCCCTCCCTAACAGCACTGTGGGTGTACCTACACCACACGGACAAAATCCTGGAACTCTCACCCTAACAGCACTGTGGGTGTACCTACCCCAGACGGACAAAATCCTGGAACTCCCTCCCTAACAGCACTGTGGGTGTAACTACACCACATGGACAAAATCCTGGAACTCCCTCCCTAGCAGCACTGTAGGTGTACCTACACCACACGGACAAAATCCTGGAACTCCCTCCCTAACAGCACTGTGGGTGTACCTACACCACATGGACAAAATCCTGGAACTCCCTCCCTAACAGCACTGTGGGTGTACCTACACCACATGGACAAAATCCAGGAACTCCCTCCCTCACAGCACTGTGGGTGTACCTACACCACACGGACAAAATCCTGGAGTGTACCTACACCAAACGGACAAAATCCTGGAACTCCCTCCCTAACAGCACTGTGGGTGTGCCTACACCACATGGACAAAATCCTGGAACTCCCTCCCTAACAGCACTGTGGGTGTACCTACACCACATGGACAAAATCCTGGAACTCCCTCCCTAACAGCACTGTGGGTGTACCTACACCACATGGACAAAATCCTGGAACTCCCTCCCTAGCAGCACTGTGGGTGTACATACACCACATAGACCAAATCCTGGAACTCCCTCCCTAACAGCACTGTGGGTGTACATACACCACATAGACCAAATCCTGGAACTCCCTCCCTAACAGCACTATGGGTGTACCTACACTGCATGGACAAAATCCTGGCACTCCCTCCCTAACAGCACTGTGGGTGTACCTACACCACATGGACAAAATCCTGGAACTCCCTCCCTAGCAGCACTGTGGGTGTACCTACAACACACGGTCTGCAGCGGTTCAAGAAGGCAGCTCACCACCACCTTCTCAAGGGTAATTAAGGATGGGTAATAAATGCTGGGCCCAGCCAGCGACGCCCACATCCCAAAAACAGAATCCAGGAGGTTAACCGCCTTACCATTTATCCCCTGGATTCACTGAGGCTGTTTGCGACAGCCCCATGTGATTGTACAACATCGTCCAGTGTCCCCACCCCCCACCAATCCTCCTAAACGTCCACCAACCTTCCTTATGAAGCCTCCAAACTGCACAGCATCCCTCCTTCCCGGGGCCTCTGATCTACTCTCCAGGCCTCTGACTGACACCTCTCCACCCCCAAGATCTTGGACCTGTGGCCTCCCTGATGTCTGCGCTCCACTGACCAAAGCCCCTGTTCCTGACAGCTGAGGACAAATTAAAATCCAGCCCAGCGTTTCCTATTTACCCCATCAGAGCTATGACTACAAATTTATTTAAAGGGTTGTGTAGGAGCGAGGAGTAAATGCAGAGGCCCCAGGTCATGCTCTGGTTCAAATCCAAGCATGGCAGCTGGTGGGATTGAAATTCAATTAATAAATGTGGAATTGAAAGGTTAATGGTGACAGCAAAACTATCATTGATCGTCATTAAAAACCTATCTGGTTCGCTAATGCCCTTTAGAGAATGAAATCTGCTGTCCTTACCCCTGTCTGGCCTACATGTGACTCCAGACCCACAGCAATGTGGTTGACTCTTAACTGCCCTCTGAAATGGCCGAGCGAGTCACTCAGTTCAAGGGCAATTAGGGATGGGCAACAAATACTGGACCTGCCAGTGACAGCCACGTCCCATGAAAGGTTAAATATATAAAACCAGATTCACTGTCCGTTATCACATTGTTGTTTGCTCATCAATTGACGATCGGGTTTCCGGCATTAGTCAGAAGTGACCACGTTACAAAAGTGCTTGAAAGAACTTTGGAATGTTTGGCGATGGTGAAGGATGTTGTGTAAATGCAACTCGCTCTTTCACTCCCTCACCCTGTACATTTGCTCTTCAAGAATTTATCCAATTCCTTTTTGAATGTTGCTATTGAATCTGCTCCCACTACTCATTCAAGCAATTCTTGATCTTAACAACTGGTTTCGCACATTTGTTCTTCCTCTTATCTTGCCTCTGGGTCTTTTAACTGCTACTTAAATTGTGGGTCTTCTCTGGTTACTCTCGTGATGTGATGTGCATGTACCTTTAACGGTATGTGTCTTAAACAGCTGTCAATCACTCCCACCAAGACAGGGTGTGATGTATTAGTCCCTTGATTCTGGACTCAGTATACAGTAACAGCACTCCAAGGCATTTGTGCATACTCAGTCTCTCAGTTAACATTGTAGGTATTTAGACTCCTCTTCGAATAAATAGCCCAAATTATTGCTTAACCGCTAAAGAACCCACATTATTGCTTAACCAATCCTTGCCATGTCATTGGTATGTTTACGCTGAATAGAAGGGAGTAACAGTTACCAACCCCTAAATACTCCCATAAACAGGCAGGTGGAATTTTAATCCCTAAAAACAGAGTGTTTTGTGTTGGGTGGGAAGTCAAAGTGTTAAGGCCAGAATTGTGACAAAAATCCACTTTCAACCCACCCAGACGCCCACTTCTAGTGTGAATGGAAGCAACAGAGGATTGCAGGTGCCAATCTGCCCCAAGTAGATGTTGGCATTTTAAATATTATAATGAGGTTGTGGAACTTGTTATTCAACACTTAGAATGTGAGTTCCTCGAACCTTGGGAAGTCCTGCAGCTAAACCCTGGAGAAGACAGTTGGATCCCTGGTTCAAAGAAGAGTGCAGGAGGAATTTTCAGGAGCACTACCCAGCGTAGCTAAATATGGGGTGTCAGCCTGGTGAAGCTACAACAGATGAATATTTGCGTGCCAAACTGCATAAGCAGCAAATGATAGACAGAGCTAAGTGATCCCACAACCAGGACTACGTGCTGAGGGACACACTAAAGCTCTGGGCTGTCACCAATGAGACGCAATGGGGAAAGGTCACTCACTGTCTAAAACCTTTCAGCCGTAGTGCACTGAGGGGCTAGGAATATTTTATACCCCTCGGACTGTATGACTGAAATTGAATGTATGCAGTGAATAATACATGGATCATAATTGTATTCTAGCACCTCAGAGTGCAACATGTTCTGTGTGGGTAACTTAAACACCATTGCACTGTCTGACTGTCTGTAATGAACATTTTGAGATGTCTGTAATGATCATTGATTGTATTGAAGCACCTCATGGGGTGACAGGATCGATGGATAAGTTGAATATGATTGCACTTTTTGTGATGGCCATTTTGAAATGTTTTGTAATGTTCTTTCAGATATTTAATGAATAAAGAAGATTTTTCAAAGAAAAGCAATACCACAACCAAAGGATCAGATATAAGCTCTGCAGTTCTAGCACATCCAGTCAGGAATAGTGATGGATAATTAAACAGCTAACAGGAGGACAAGGCTCCACAAATATCCCCATTGTCAATGATGGAGGAGCCCAGCACATCAGTGCATAAGATGCTGCTGAAGCATTTCCAACAATCTTCAGCCAGAAGTGCCAAGTGGATGATCCATCTCAGCCTCCTCCAGAGGTCCCCAATATCAAAGATGCCAGTCTTCAGCCAACTCAATATACTCCACATGATTACTTTTTATTCCTTCACTGTCGCTGGGTCAAAATCCTGGAACTCCCTCCCTAACAGCACTGTGGGTGTACCTGCACCACATAGACCAAATCCTGGAACTCCCTCCCTAACAGCACTGTGGGTGTACCTACACCACACGGACAAAATCCTGGAACTCCCTCCCTAACAGCACTGTGGGTGTACCTACACCACACGGACAAAATCCTGGAACTCCATCCCTAACAGCACTGTGGGTGTACCTACACCACATGGACAAAATCCTGGAACTCCCTCCCTAACAGCACTGTGGGTGTACCTACACCACATGGACAAAATCCTGGAACTCCCTCCCTAACAGCACTGTGGGTGTACCTACACCACATGGACTGCAGCGGTTCAAGAAGGCAGCTCACCACCACCTTCTCAAGGGTAATTAAGGATGGGTAATAAATGCTGGGCCCAGCCAGCGACGCCCACATCCCAAAAACAGAATCCAGGAGGTTAACCGCCTTTCCATTTTTCCCCTGGAGTCAGTGAGGCTGCCTCGACAACCCCATGTGATTGTACAACATCGTCCAGTGTCCCCACCCCCCACCAATCCTCCTAAACGTCCACCAACCTTCCTTATGAAGCCTCCAAACTGCACAGCCTCCCTCCTTCCCGGGGCCTCTGATCTACTCTCCAGGCCTCTGACTGACACCTCTCCACCCCCAAGACCTTTGACCTGTGGCTTCCCTGATGTCTGCGCTCCACTGACCAAAGCCCCTGTTCCTGACAGCTGAGGACAAATTAAAATCCAGCCCAGCGTTTCCTATTTACCCCATCAGAGCTATGACTACAAATTTATTTAAAGGGTTGTGTAGGAGCGAGGAGTAAATGCAGAGGCCCCAGGTCATGCTCTGGTTCAAATCCAAGCATGGCAGCTGGTGGGATTGAAATTCAATTAATAAATGTGGAATTGAAAGGTTAATGGTGACAGCAAAACTATCATCGATCGTCATTAAAAACCCATCTGGTTCGCTAATGCCCTTTAGAGAATGAAATCTGCTGTCCTTACCCCTGTCTGGCCTACATGTGACTCCAGACCCACAGCAATGTGGTTGACTCTTAACTGCCCTCTGAAATGGCCGAGCGAGTCACTCAGTTCAAGGGCAATTAGGGATGGGCAACAAATACTGGACCTGCCAGTGACAGCCACGTCCCATGAAAGGTTAAATATATAAAACCAGATTCACTGTCCGTTATCACATTGTTGTTTGCTCATCAATTGACGATCGGGTTTCCGGCATTAGTCAGAAGTGACCACGTTACAAAAGTGCTTGAAAGAACTTTGGAATGTTTGGCGATGGTGAAGGATGTTGTGTAAATGCAACTCGCTCTTTCACTCCCTCACCCTGTACATTTGCTCTTCAAGAATTTATCCAATTCCTTTTTGAATGTTGCTATTGAATCTGCTCCCACTACTCATTCAAGCAATTCTTGATCTTAACAACTGGTTTCGCACATTTGTTCTTCCTCTTATCTTGCCTCTGGGTCTTTTAACTGCTACTTAAATTGTGGGTCTTCTCTGGTTACTCTCGTGATGTGATGTGCATGTACCTTTAACGGTATGTGTCTTAAACAGCTGTCAATCACTCCCACCAAGACAGGGTGTGATGTATTAGTCCCTTGATTCTGGACTCAGTATACAGTAACAGCACTCCAAGGCATTTGTGCATACTCAGTCTCTCAGTTAACATTGTAGGTATTTAGACTCCTCTTCGAATAAATAGCCCAAATTATTGCTTAACCGCTAAAGAACCCACATTATTGCTTAACCAATCCTTGCCATGTCATTGGTATGTTTACGTTGAATAGAAGGGAGTAACAGTTACCAACCCCTAAATACTCCCATAAACAGGCAGGTGGAATTTTAATCCCTAAAAACAGAGTGTTTTGTGTTGGGTGGGAAGTCAAAGTGTTAAGGCCAGAATTGTGACAAAAATCCACTTTCAACCCACCCAGACGCCCACTTCTAGTGTGAATGGAAGCAACAGAGGATTGCAGGTGCCAATCTGCCCCAAGTAGATGTTGGCATTTTAAATATTATAATGAGGTTGTGGAACTTGTTATTCAACACTTAGAATGTGAGTTCCTCGAACCTTGGGAAGTCCTGCAGCTAAACCCTGGAGAAGACAGTTGGATCCCTGGTTCAAAGAAGAGTGCAGGAGGAATTTTCAGGAGCACTACCCAGCGTAGCTAAATATGGGGTGTCAGCCTGGTAAAGCTACAACAGATGAATATTTGCGTGCCAAACAGCATAAACAGCAAGTGATAGACAGAGCTAAGTGATCCCACAACCAGGACTACGTGCTGAGGGACACACTAAAGCTCTGGGCTGTCACCACAGAGACGCAATGGGGAAAGGTCACTCACTGTCTAAAACCTTTCAGCCATAGTGCACTGAGGGGCTAGGAATATTTTATACCCCTCGGACTGTATGACTGAAATTGAATGTATGCAGTGAATAATACATGGATCATAATTGTATTCTAGCACCTCAGAGTGCAACATGTTCTGTGTGGGTAACTTAAACACCATTGCACTGTCTGACTGTCTGTAATGAACATTTTGAGATGTCTGTAATGTTCATTGATTGTATTGAAGCACCTCATTGTGTGACAGGACCGATGGGGAAATGTTGAATATGATTGCACTTTTTGTGATGGCCATTTTGAAATATTTTGTAATGTTCTTTCAGATATTTAATGAATAAAGAAGATTTTTCAAAGAAAAGCAATACCACAACCAAAGGATCAGATATAAGCTCTGCACATCCAGTCAGGAATAGTGATGGATAATTAAACAGCTAACAGGAGGACAAGGCTCCACAAATGATGGGGGATCCCAGCACATCAGTGCATAAGATGCTGCTGAAGCTTTTGTTACAATCTTCAGCCAGACGTGCCGTGTGGATGATCCATCTCAGCCTCCTCAGAAGTCCCCAGCATCACAGATGGCAGCTTCAGCCAATTCAATTCACTGTACACGGTACTCCAGACATGATATCACCAATGCCTTGTAGAGTTGTAACAAGACTTCCCTAATTGTGGTTATGTCTGTGGAGAGAGGTAGAGCAACAAGTGATGAGAATACTTATTTATACAATGCCTTAAATATTGAAAAAAACATTCATAAGGCACTCCATAGGATTGCGAGCAGAGATAATTGGCACTGAGTCAAGAGAGGTCTTTGGGACTACGCCTAAAATCTTCATCAAGGTGGGAAGTTTAAGGAGAGTCTTCGTGGAGGAGGGGGGAGGTGGATAGTTTAGAGGCAACCCAAGTGGAAAGCTCAGCCTCAAAGGGAGAGGGAGCATATGAGAGACAGGCAGAGTTATCGTCGGGCTATTACATGACTCGAGATAAGGAGGGGTGGGGTCACAATGTGATTGGGGAATTTTTAAAGTGGAAATGTTGGGTGTACCTTCGTGCCACTGGATTGGAATCCAGGTGTGCCTCCTACTCCTAAATTCCAGCCAGTGGGTGAGGTTGGATTCGGACCTGATCAGGTTTGGCTGCGATGCTCCTACAATCTCCCTCCTCCCATACTCTGCAGCGGCCACCCCAGCTCCCCAGGAGCTGAGCTGGCTGACTTCACATCTGAACCAGCCACTTAGCCAAGGACTGAGGGATGCACATGAATTCCAATCCCAGAGTGAGTCAGTGCCTTCAAGGCAGGGAGTGAGCAAAGATTACAGTGAAACACTTAATTCTGTGTCTCACAGGTCATACAACAGCTTGCTTATCAGCTTAACAATTTTCACGCCCAAGTGCAGTCCGCTACAGTGAAGCAAGTTTGATTTTTAACACAAGTGCAGCATGCGATTTCCATACACAGTTGGAATATATATTAAATGACATGTTAACTGTACTATCAAGATGGACTGCAGCGGTTCAAGGAGGTAGCTCACCACCAGCTTCTCAAGGGGCAATTAGGGATGGGCTATAAATGCTGGGCCCAGCCAGAGACACCCATATGAATAAAAAAAAGGTATACACAGGTGAAGGGCATTGATTGACCAAGTACCTTGAGCACATGTAAGGAAAGACTTCACCCAGTGCACAGACAGTGCGGGGCGGAAGGAGGATCTTCTTATAGGCCTGATCCTGGGCCTGGCCAAGATGGTCCAGGCAAGGGGGAGGGGGGTTGGTTGACAGGGGTCTGCCTGACCCAGCTGCCTGCCTCTCTCCCACCATTACATTTGCGGCCGGGCATCCCTGGAGAAGGGGGGGTGGTGGGGGGCACGTGAGGCCTCCCACGGCCGGTGGGCACTGTGGGGGCAGCGGTGCCCCTTTAAGGGGCTGCCGACTTTGTTAATTGGGGCAAGGGCGGGCGGACCTCACCCGCCCCAGGGTAAAGTTGTGGAGCGTTTGGGGACTGCGGGTAACCCATCCGACAAATCTCAACTGAGGCAGGCCTAAGTTGGCATGGACAGGGGGCTGGTCACATCCATCTCCCCTGTGCGGGGCTCATTTGACAATGGCCCCTGGTTCTGGTTAACGTGATGACCTCCACAGAGGAGGAAATATAAAGAGCCCCAGCAGCACTGGTGATGCACTGGGTAGTGTCCCTGCCTCAGAGCCTGTGGAGCTCAGGGGTCAAGTCCCGCTCCAGCGTCCCAGCTCACGCTGTTGGCCTCGTAGGCAGAGGGCAAGGGTCACATTTGTCAGGTGGGTCGCTGCCCTCCCCGAACGCTCTGCAATTTTAGGCTTTGACAGTCTTGGCCTGCCTGCCCTTGACCCTTTGAGGCCCTTGAAGTGGCCAATTATTGACCACTTGAAGACTGTCGTCTGCCCAGCCTCAATTTTCAAGCTGGTGAGAGGAACTCAGGAGCAAGGTGGGAGCCTGAAAATGAATCCTGGGCTCAATCAGCGACCTCCATTTAACATCGAGCACCCCACCCCCACCCCCACCGTCTCCCCAAACAGGTCTGACACCTGCAGAGGGTCCTCCCCCCTCCCCCCCACCCCCCCACCGACAAACACCCCAACCCCCCCACCTCTGTCCACCCTCCCCCAGGCCTCACCTCCTCTCCCCCCACCCTGAGACCACCAAAACGTACCTTCCCCTGTACTTCCGGGCCTTAGGCTCCGGGTACTGGCTTGCAGTCCCAGTCCTGTCCACTGCAGCTTCTAGCGGGGATCCCTCTGAGGTGGGACTTCCTCCTGAGTGCGGGGGTGGGGGGGGGTCAGAAGTCCCACCTGAGGGACTTGTTGGAACGTGAAAGGGCTGCAGGACCAGGCCAAGTCGGCAGGGATGTGTTCTCCGCCCACCCTTCGGATGAAGGGAAGGGAAATCCCACCGCCCTTCAAATCCTGATGTCCATGGAAGGTGTGTTCATAACATGTGGCCAGACAGATTGGCCATCAGCCTGGAAATCCTTCCAATATGCCTCTGGCACGTGGAAAGAGTGGGAGAGTCAGCTGGTCGACCATGCTTGGTATGGAGGGGCATCCCTCAGTGTACAGCCTGCAGACCGGCTAAAGACCCAGTGCAGGAACAAAGCCAGTCGTGGAAAGAGACATAAGCACGTGCTTTGTCTGCCTCATGTATCACTGGATGTGGGAAAGCCTCTAACTCTAAATACCGCTGGGAGTAAAACAGCGTGAGGAGCTGCAGAAACAAACACACTCACCTGTCGGCTGATGTCAAGTATTTGTGCTCATGATTTATTCAGTCGGTGACAATGTTTTTTCCCATTCGTTCCCGGGATGTGGGAGTCGCTGGCTAGGCCAGCATTTGTTGCCCATCCCTAATTGCCCTTGTTCAGAGGCCAATCAAGAGTCCACTACGTTGCTGTGGGGCTGGAGTCACATGTAGGCCAGACCGGGTAAGAAGGGCAGATTCCCTTCCCTAAAGGGCGTTAGTGACCCAGATGGGTGCTCAGCATCTGAACGCTCCTCCTGAGGCAGTCTCTCGGGATCGAGGATGACTCACTTCCACCCCCGGTTGGATGGGTTCTGAGATGGCTGATCAATCTGATGCGTGACCTGTTGACTCTGCCACATGCAGGGCAGGTCCTGCATGAAGGGGTGGATAGATGGGGTTTTTTGGGAGGCTTGTGCCTTCCCTCGGTTTGTGCCTGTCCCTGACGAAGCCTCTCGATGTGTTCGGTGCCTTCCCGATTAGTCCTTCTCCATTTTGGCCAGTTGCACGCCAGGGCCTCTGGTGACCGGGGTGGGGGGGATGTTTGCCCTCTCCAGTGATGCTTTGAGGACATCCCTAAAGTGTTTCCCTGCCCTCCTGGGAGTTTCCTGTCACAGCTGAGTTGTGAGTGGAGCAGTTTCTTCGGGTGTCTGGTGTCAGGCATTTGAACCACGTGCCCTACCCAGCGGAGCTGGTTTTGGGTCACTCGTGCCTCAATGCTGGACAGGTTGGCTGTTGGAGCATGTTTTTCACCAATGGACCTGGAGGATCTTGTGAAGGCCCCGCTGGTGCCACTTCTCCAGTGCTTTGAGGTGCCAGTTGTATGTTGCCAAATGAAGCACAATATCACCAGCACTTCACTCACTATACAAACCATGGAGTGGGACTAATTTGGACCATAGAGAAAAGGGATGCCAATGAATGTTAAAGGTGACTGATAGAACCATACAATAACAGGAACAATTTGTACTTATGTCACGTCTGTAACATAAAATGTTCAAGCTGTTTCAAAGAAACACAAGGGGCCATGAGAGTGGCACAGGCTTGATGTGTCTCTGGAAGTACTATCCAATTAGCCCCTCCCCCCCTCCCCAATAGCCCCATATAACATTCCTTTCAAAGTATTTATTCCATTTCCCTTGGGACTGAATCTGCTTCACCCGCCCTTTTGGGCACAGGTCACAACAACTCGCTGCCTTAAATAGAATTCTCTTCTAATTATCATAAAAACCCCTTTCTTTGCCGCTTGCCTTAAACCCCTCCCCCGGCTTGATGGTGAAGCCCCCATCCTCCCCAGTCCCGGAGTGTCCGGCAGCATTACACTTACTGGTCCCTTGAGCACCGAGTGGCCCCAGGACTATTGCTCACCTTCCAATGCCAGTGGTCAATCCTCAACTGTTCAGATTGACCGTGCCTTCTGAAAGGAAGGTGTCTTCAGCTGCCTGGGCCCTTTCTCTCATCTAAGCGTCTCCGCACCTCTCCCCTCCTCCTTTAAGGTACTCTTCAAAACCTATCTCTTTGGGTCATCTGTCCTAATATCTCCTTATGTGGTGAGGTGACAAACCTTGTTTGATAATCACTCTTGTGAAGCACATTCATTTAAGATTTGCTAGTTGGTGGCATAGTAGTATTGTTACTAGGTGAGTAAACCAGGGTAATGCTCTGGGGACTGGATTTTGAATCCCACCACAGAAGGTGGTGAAATTTGAATTCAATTTTTAAAACAAATCTGGAATTAAAAGTCTAACGGTGGCTATGAACCTATTGTCGATTGTTGTAAAAACCCCATCTGGGTCACTAATGTCCTTTAGGGAAGGAAATCTGCCCTCCTTACCTGGTCTGGCCTACATGTGACTCCAGACCCACAGCAATGTGGTTGACTCTTAAATGCCCTCTCAAGGGCAATTAGGGATTGGCAATAAATGCTGGCCTAGCCAGCGACACCCACATCCTGTGAACAAATAAAAAAAAAGTGCTTATGCTACCGGACAATTAACTAGCATAGATGGGCTGAATGGCCTGTTTCTGCACTGTAAGTACTTGGTATACTTTGCAACTAGAGGTTTAGGGATTTCAGATATGTGTCACGCAAAGCTTTTTCAGACTGTTTGTGGCGCAGTGCGATATAATTGTGACTTTTCTCGAGGCTGAATGTGTTTTATCTGTCCCCTTCAACAGACTGTTCAGGACATATCCTTGGAACTCTACAAATCACCAAGCCATTGTCACACAATGATAGTTGGCTGAAGAACTTCATTGGCCAGACTTACTAAAAAACACTTTGGCACCAGTTGGGTAAACTGTCATCGTTGGGTGGGATTGTTAATAACATTTCCACCTGGAGCCATTTCTGTATTACCTTCTGGGGAGGATTCAGATTAACTTGGCAGGGGTTTGGGATCCAGGATGCACCATTTGGGAGGAGAGTAAAGGTGCGCAAGAGATTGGAAGGGGCGATAGTATGAGATTAAGAAATAAGGTTGTGGATGTCACTCCAAGGCCAATACTTGTTGCCCATCCCTAATTGCCCTTGAACTGAATGGCTTGGCCAGCCATTTCAGGGGGCAGTTAAGAGTCAACCACATTGCTGTGGGTCTGGAGTCACATGGAGGCCAGACCAGGGTAAGGGTGGCAGATTTCCTTCCCTGAAGGGCATTAGTGAACCAGATGGGTTTTTACAACAATCGATGATAGTTGTCCTCGCCAACTACTGAGTCTGGCTTTCAACTCCAGATTTAATTAAATAAATTTAAATTCGACTAGGGGCCAAGGTGAGATTTGAGCCATATCCCCAGAACATTAAGCTGAACCTCAAAGCTAGCCCATCACACCACCATCTCCCCCCACCCCCAACAACATAAGCTGGTGTCAGAGGAAGTGGGAATGTAACAAGGTCTAAATTAGATTTATAGTGCAAGTACATGAACCACAAGGTGTGTAGTGTTATGACCGATGCAGTTGGTAAAGCGGAGTTATTTAAAAATCCCAGAGGGAAACTTTAAACAACTGTCATAAACTATAATTCTAAGTGTTATGTTTAAGATGCGACTCTAAATTCAGGAATCAGACCACCAGTTCTTGAGGTATTAAACTAAACTAAATGAAACATTTTATTAATTTATACATGTTTAAATATATATATATACATGGCTACAAATTATGACTATCGTAGCTTTTAACAAATTCCCAAACTAATCTCCATTAAGGCAACAGCAACCCAAAGACTCAAACAAACACCAGGCAAAGCCTTACAAGTTCAGAATGAGGCTCTCTTTACTTTGGTTCCAGTGGAGCCAGTTGGAGGCTTGTTGCTGCCTTTTGATCTCACATTTGCCTCTACTCTGCACACCCGAAAACTACTGAAGTTATACCCACCACCCCCATTGAATGTTAATCCTCATTGTATCAACAACCTCTTCTAACAATAAAACCCCTTTCATTGTACCAATTTTATTAATAATATAAACATGTTGCTTGGTAGCTGTTGGATAGGTGTCAGTTCTCACCCCATTTCTTGAATGCTGTATTTAGAAAATACAAAAGCACGCTATCTCTCCCACATATCAAAACTAGTACACATCAAAGCACCCAGACTAACCAGCTTTAATCCAATTAAGACACACCCACAGACTAAACCCCTATTTTAAAAGAAAGATATTTTCCAATAATATTACATACATTAGTATCTTCCTGACAGTAGTAATAATGCTGATGGACTTCAGGCACAGGGAGACACCAGGGAGTATTTTGGCGTGGTTATAACAGAAACTTGGCACAAAAACGGGCAGGACTGGGTGATACAGGGTGTTCAGGAAAGACAGGGAAGGAAAGAAAGGAGGGGAGGGGGGGTAATGTATTGATTAAGGAGGATATTACAATGCTCTAGAGAGAGAGGATGTCCTAGAATCCATTTGCTTAGAGCCAAGAGATGCTAGAGGCATCATGATGCTACTGGGTGCAATCTACAGGTCGCCAACTATTGGGAAAGATATAGAGGACAGATTGGTGAGGGAATTACAGAAATGGGCAAAATCTGTAGACGGTAGTTATAATGGAGGGGCTTTAATTATTTTAATATGGACTGGGACAGTAAAATTAGAGCCCCACCATCTGCTGTGGTGGGATTTGTACCTGAGTCCCCAGTGCATTACCCTGGCTCTCTGGAATACTAGTCCAGTGACAATACCACTATGCCAACAGCTCCCTGCAAATTGGCTTGTGGGGAGGGAGGGGTGGGGGTGGTGGGGTGTTGGTGGGGGGTGGGGGGTGGGGGGGATGGTGGAGTGGGAAGAGATGTGTCGCAGGGAAGCAGGAATCTGAGCATGGCAGGTGAACTGAGCTGGAGCAGCAGTCCGATTATAGAGAGGTTTCAGCAACCTGGCGAAAACTGGCCCAACGCCTGTGAACTTTTCAGGGGCTGAAATGTTTTGGGTTGCTTGAAAATGAACCAATCGAAAACTAACCTGATTTATTTAAACTTGCCAGGAAATAATTAAAAAAAAAACATTTTGTTCCTCAGTTTTGGAGCAAAGCTACGGTCAGTGTGAGTGTTGAACACAAACTCTTGGTGCGTTGATGTGGCATTCCTCTGTCCCCTGTTTGATGGGCAGATGTGAAAATAGCAAAGCGAGGAATGTTACACAATCTATCGAGTGTTCATCTCCTCATGTTACCTTCAAGAATTTCGAGTTTCCTGCAAGCTGCTGCTCTGCTGCTTAACTCACTGTGAGCGTTATAGTCTTTTCCAACTCACTTTGTTCTTTCCAAGGACATAGAAACATAGAAAACAGGAGCAGGAGTAGGCCACTCAGCCCTTCGAGCCTGCCCCACCATTCAGTATGGTCGTGGCTGACCCTCTATCTCAACGCCGTACTCCCGCTCTCTCTCCAGACGTCTTGATGCTTTTAGAGTCCAGAAATCTATCTAGTTCCTTCTTAAATATATTCAGTGACTTGGCCTCCACAGCTTCTGGGGTAGAGAATTCCACAGGTTCACCACCCTCTGAGTGAAGATGTTTCTCCTCTTCTCAGTCCTAAATAGTCTACCCCGTATCCTGAGACTGTGACCCCTTGTTCTAGACGGCCCCCAGCCAGAGGAAACATCATCCCTGCATCCTGTCTGTCCAGCCCTGTCAGAATTTTATACGTTTCAATGAGAGTCCAGTGAATACAGGCCTAGTCAGCCCAATCCCTCCTCATACGACAATCCTGCCATCCCAGAAATCAGTCTGCTGAACCTTCGCTACACTCCCTCTATGGCAAGTATATCCTTTCTTAGGTAAGGAGACCAAAACTGCACACAATCCTCCAGGAGTGTCATAGTCATAGAGGTCTACAGCACAGAAAAAGGCCCTTTGGCCCATTGAGTCTGCACCGGTCAAACAAACAAGTACCTAACTATTCTAATCCCATTTTCCAGCACTAGGCCCATAGTCTTGTATGCCATGGCATCGCAAGTGCACATCCCAATACTTCTGAAATGTTATGAGGGTTCTGCCTCTACTACCTTTTCAGGCAGTGAGTTCCAGATTCCCACCACCCTCTGGGTGAAAAAATTCTTCCCCACATCCCCTCTAAACCCCCTACCCCTTACCTTAAATCAATGCCTCCTGGTTATTGATCCCTCCACTAAGGGGAAAAGTTCCTTCCTCTCTACCCTATCTATGCCTCTCATAATATTATACACCTCAATCATGTCCCCCCTCAATCTCCTCTGCTCCAGGGAAAATAACCCCAGTCTATCCAATCTCTCCTCATAACTCAAACTCTCCAGCCCAGGCAACATCCTGGTAAATCTCCTCTGCACTCTCTCCAGTGCAATCATATCCTTCCTATAATGCAGATTCCAGAACTGCACACAGTACTCTAGCTGTGGCCTAACCAGCGTTTTATACAGTTCCAGCATAACCTCCCTGTTCTTATATTCTATGCCTCGGCTAGTAATGGCAAGTATCCTATATGCCTTCTTAACTACCTTATCTACCTGTCCTGCTACCTTAAGGGACCGGTGGACATGCGCACCAAGGTCCCTCTGATCCTTGTACTTCCCAGGGTCCTACCATTCATCGTGTATTCCTGTGCCTTGTTTGTCCTGTCCAAGTGCATCACCTCACACTTATCCGGATTAAATTCCATTTGCCACTGACCAGCCCATCTGACCAGCCCATCTACATCCTCCTGTAATCTAATCCTCACTATTTGCCACCCCACCAATTTTCGTGTCATCCGCGAACTTACTGAACAACCCTCCTACATTCAAGTCTAAATCGTTTATCTATACCACAAACAGCAAGGGACCCAACACCGATCCCTGTGGAACCCCACTGGACACAGGCATCCAGTCATAAAAACACCCCTCGACCATCACCCTCTGCTTCCTGCCACTCAGCCAATTCTGGATCCAATTTGCCAAATTGCCTTGGATCCCATGGGCTCTTACCTTCGTTATCAGTCTCCCATGTGGGACTTTATCAAAAGCCTTGCTGAAGTCCTAGTAGACTACATTGAATGTATTGCCCACATCTACACACCTGGTCACCTCTTTGAAAAATTCAATCAAATTGATCAGACATGACCTCCCCTTAACAAAACCATGCTGACTGTCCTTGATTAATCCCTGCCTCTCCAAGTGTAGATTAATTCTGTCCCTCAGAATTGCTTCCAATAGTTTCCCCACCACTGACTAGCCTGTAGTTCCCTGGTTTATCCCTTCCTCCCTTCTTGAGTAACGGTACCACATTGGCTGTCCTCCAGTCCTCTGGCACCTCTCCTGTGGCCAGAGAGGTATTGAAAATTTTTGCCAGCGCCCCTGCTATCTCTACCCTTGTCTCACTCAACAGCCTGGGATATATTTCATCCGGGCCTGGAGATTTATTTACTTTTAAGCCTACCAGACCACTTAGAACCCCTTTCTGTGCTAATTTCTTTAATTATATCACAGTCCTTCAGCCTGAATTCCATACCCACATCGTTCCTCTCACTTGTGAACACCGACACAAAGTATTCATTTAGAACCCTACCTATGTCTTCCGACTCCACACACAAATTACCATTATGGTCCTTAATGGGCCCTACTCTTTCCCCAGTTATCCTCTTGCTCTTAACGTACTTGTAAAATAACTTTGGATTTTCCTTTATTTTACCTGCCAATGTTATTACATGCCCCCTTTTAATCTCCTAGTTTCCTTTTTATGCTCCCCCCTACACATTCTATATTCCTCTAGGGCTTCTGCTGTTTTGAGCCCTCGGTATCTGCCATAAGCCTCCCTTTTTCTCTTTATCCAATCCTGTAAATCTCTCGACATCCAGGGTTCCCTGGATTTGTTGGTCCCACCCTTTGTCTTTACTGGAATATGTTGGCCCTATGCCCTCCCTATTTCCTTCTTGACTGACTCCCTCTGCTCTGATGCTGATTTACCTAGACTCCAGAAATCGATCAATTTCCTTCTTAAGTATATTTAGTAACTTGTCTCCACAGTTTCCGTGGGAGAGAATTCCACAGGTTCACCACCCTCTGAGTGAAAATATTTCTCTTCATCTCAGTCCTAAAAGCCTACCCAATATCCGGAGATTGTGACCCCTTGTTCTAGACCCCCCCAAGCCAGAGGAAACATCATCCCTGCGTCCAGTCTGTCCAGACCTGTCAGAATTTTATACGTTTCAATGAGATCCCCTCTCATTCTTCTAAACTCTAGTGAAAACAGGCCTCGTCGGCCCAATCTCTCCTCATACGCCAATCCTGCCATCCCAGGAATCAGTCTGGTAAACCTGAACTCTGCACTCTCTCTATGGCAAGTATATCCTTTCTTAGGTAAGGAGACCCAAACTGCACACAATACTCCAGGTGTGGTCTCACCAAGGCCCTTTACAACTGTAGTAAGATATCTTTGCTCCTGTACTCAACTCCTCTTGCAATGAAGGCCAACATACCATCTGCCTTCTTAACTGCTTGCTGCACCTGCATGCTTGCTTTCAGTGATTGGTGTACAAGGACACTCAGGTCCCTTTGTACATCAACATTTCCCAATCTATCACCATTTAAATAATACTCTGCCATTCTGTTTTTCCTACCTAAGTGGATCACTTCACACTTGTCCACATTATACTGATTCTGCCTTGTTTTTGCCCACTCATTCAACCTGTATAAATCACCTTGAAGCCTCTTAACATCCTCCTCATCACTCACATCCCCACCAAGTTTTGTGTCATCAGCAAACTTAGAAATATTATATTTGGTTCCCTCGTGCAAATCATTGATATATATTGTGAATAGCTGGGGCCCGAGCACTGATCCCTGCGGTACTCCATTGGTCACCGCCTGTCATTCCAAAAAAGACCCATTTATTCCTACTGTCTGTTTCTTGTCTGCCAACCAATCCTCAATCCGTGCTAATATATTACCCCCAATCCCATGTGCTTTAATTTTTCACACTAACTCATTATTGTGGGACTTTATCAAAAGCTTTCTGAAAATCCAAATACATAACATCCACTGGTTCTCTTATCTATTCTGCTAGTTACATTCTCAAAAAACTCCAGTAGGTTTGTCAAACATGATTTCCCTTTCATAAATCCATGTTGACTTTGTCTAATCCCATTGATATTTTCTAAGTGTCCTGTTATCACATCCTTTATAATAGACTCTTAAGATCTTCCCTATTACTGATGTTAGGCTAACCAGTCTGTAATTCACTGTTTTCTCTCTCCCTCCTTTTTTAAACAGTGGGGTTACATTTGGCACCCTCCAATCTGTCAGGACTGTTCCAGGATCTACAGAATTTTGGAAGATGACAACCACTATTTCTATGGCCACCTCCTTTAGTACCCTGGGATGTAGATTATCAGGCCCTGGGGAGTTATCAGATTTCAGCCCCATTAATTTCTCCAGCACTGTTTTAGTGAATCTAATTTCCTTCAATTCCTCCTTCTCACTGGACCCTTGGTTCCCTAGTGCTTCTGGGAAGTTATCTGTGTCTTCCTTCAGAAAGACAGAAATAAAGTAATTGTTTAATTGCTCTCCCATTTCCTTGTTCTTGATTATAAATTCTCCCATTTTGGATGATAAGGGACCTACATTTGTCGTCACTAATCTCTTTCTGTTTACATACTTATAGAAGCTTTTACACTCCGCTTTTATGGCCCTTGCAAGTTTATTCTCATTTTCCCCCTCTTAATCCATCTCTTGGTCCTCTTTTGCTGAATTCTAACCCACTCCCAATCTTGAGGCTTACCACTTTTTCTAGCAACTTTATATGACTCCTCTTTGGATCAAATATTACCTTTAATTTATTTTATTAGACATGTCTGGGCTACTTTTCCTGTTATGTTTTTACGCCAGAAAGGAATATATAACAGTTACAATGCATACATTTGTTGCTTAAATATTAGACATTGCCTATCCACTGTCATGCCTTTTAATAGAGTTCCCCAATCTATATTAGCCAACTCATGCCTCATACCTTCGCAGTTTCCTTTGTTTAGATTTAGAACCGTCATTTCGAATCCGACTACTTCACTTTCCATTCTAGTGAAGAATTCTATCATGTTATGGTCACTTTTCCCTAAAGGACCCCCCACAACAAGATTATTAATTAACCCCTTCTCATTACCCAATACCAAATCCAGGATAGCCTGCTCCCTACTCGCTTCCTCAATATACTGGCCTAAAAAACCATCTTGGACACACTCCAGGAATTCATCTGCCCCAGTATTATTGCTAATTTGGTTAGTCCAGTCTACATGTGGATGAAAGTCACCCATGATTACTGGAGCTCCCTTGTTTCATGCATCTCTAATTTCCTGTTTAATGCCGTCACTTACCTTACCACTACTGATTGGAGGTCTATAGACAACTCCCACTAATGTTTTTCACCACTTGTTCCTCCTTAGCTCCACCCAGATTGATTCTACATCTAGATTTTCTGAGCTAATATCCTCTCTCACCATCGCACTGATTTCATCCTGAACTAACAATGCCACCCCACCTCCTCTTCCTTTATACCTGCCTTGCTGATCTTCTGGCTCAACACCACTTTCTCGCACTCTCCCCAAATCCCTTCATGTCTTTAATACTGAGACAGCCATCCATCTCTGTCTTGAACCTACTCAGTGACTGAGACTCCACAGCCCCCCGGGGTAGAGAATTCCAAAGGTTCACCATCCTCTGAGGGAAGAAATTCCTCCTCATCTCAGTCTTAAATGACTTAACTCTTTTCTAAGGCTGTGTGGCTGGTTCTAGGATACCCACCCCTAGCTCCCCACCACCCCCGCCACCCCTCTCCCAACCAGGACAAACACCCTCCCGGCACCTACCCTGTTGAGCCCTGTCTGTAAGATTTTTGTATGCTCCAATGAGATGGCATCTCATTCCTCTAAACCAGGCTGGTCCAACCTGTGGCACACAGCCAGATGTGTCCCCAAGCCACTCAATGTGGACACCTCCCCCACCCCCCCCACCGCCTCCCCCCCAACACCCTCACATTCCCCACACCCCCCACCACCCCCCACCTCACAACCCACACCTCTGAGGCCATGTTCAAAATGCGGGTAAGCTGGGTAAGTGAAGTTGAAGACTCTGGAAGGGGTTTCCCCTCCAATCACAGGCCATTCCTCTCCCACTTTTGCTCTTGTGAGCCTATCAGCAGCAAACGTGGATGAGAAGCACACCAACATGCCAACACACCAACATGCCAACACACCAACATGCCAACACACCAACACGCCAACACACCAACATGCCAACACACCAACACACCAACACACCAACACACCAACACACCACACGCCACATACCAACACACCAACACACCACACACCACACACCACATACCAACACACCACACACCACACACCACATACCAACACACCAACACACCACACACCACATACTAACACACCAACACACCAACACACCAACACACCACATACCAGCACACCAACACACCAACACACCACATACCAACACACCAACACACCACACACCACATACCAACACACCAACACACTATACACCACATACCAACACACCAACACACCAACACACCAACACACCACACACCAACACACCAACACACCACACACCACACACCAACACACCAACACACCACACACCACACACCACATACCAACACACCAACACACCAACACACCAACACATCAACACACCACATACCAGCACACCAACACACCAACACACCACATACCAACACACCAACACACCACACACCACATACCAACACACCAACACACCACACACCACATACTAACACACCAACACACCAACACACCAACACACCACACACCACATACCAACACACCAACACACCAACACACCACACACCACATACCAACACACCACACACCACACACCACACACCACATACCAACACACCACACACCACACACCACACACCAACACACCAACATACCAACACACCACACACCACATACCAACACACCAACACACCACACACCACACACCACATACCAACACACCAACACACCACACACCACATACCAACACACCACACACCACATACCAACACACCACACACCACACACCAACACACCAACACACCACACACCACATACCAACACACCACACACCACACACCACACACCACACACCACACACCACACACCACATACCAACACACCACACACCAACACACCACACACCACATACCAACACACCACACACCACACACCACACACCACACACCACACACCACACACCACACACCACATACCAACACACCACACACCACACACCACATACCAACACACCACACACCACACACCACATACTAACACACCAACACACTACACACCACATACCAACACACCAACACACCACACACCACATACCAACACACCACACACCAACACACCACACACCACATACCAACACACCACACACCACACACCACATACCAACACACCACACACCACACACCACATACCAACACACCACACACCACACACCACACACCACATACCAACACACAACACACCACACCCAAGGTTGGCGAGCAGGCCATGAGCTCCGGCAGCAAATAGAGAAAACATGACGCCTCGTCCACAGGATGAGTTTTCATGCAGGGTTTTAAAAATTTGAATAAAGTTATCCTGTAAATTATGAACATGTCCCAACTCAGGTGACATTGTCACGCGAGGGGGACATGTGAGGAAATTTTTTTCTATTTTTAATATTTTCCAAACTCCAGGCGATCTCCCTGAAGCTGCACTCAGCCTCAGGGGGATGTGCGCTCTGTCGTGTACCATGTGTGAAAGAGTTCACCCTCTGCTTCAGGGATTCACCCCCCACCCGCGCAGAGAGCACATATCGCTTCCCACTGGACCTCACGCTGGGTGGGCATTAATTGGCCGGACCAGGTAAAATGACAGCGGGACCCACAGCGGGATATCCTGCCCATGTTTCTGAAATTTGCTTATCATTTGCTTAAGTGAGAAAAATAATGGAAAGGTGCCCCCCTCCCACCCCCACACCCAACCCCAACCTGACCTCCCACCCCCCTCCCACCCCCACCCCCAACCCGACCCCCCACCCCCCCCCACCCCCACCCCCACCGCCAACCCGACCCCCCCACCCCCCTCCCACCCCCACCCCCACCGCCAACCCGACCCCCCACCCCCAACCTGAACACCCACCCCCCCCCCACCCCCACCCCCACCCCCACCGCCAACCCGACCCCCCCCACCCCCAACCCGAACCCCCACCCCCCTCCCACCCCCACCCCCACCGCCAACCCGACCCCCCACCCCCAACATGAACACCCACCCCCCTCCCACCCCCACCCCCAACCCCAACCCGACCCCCCCACCCCCCCCCACCCCCACCCCCACTGCCAACCCGACCCCCCCACCCCCAACCCGAACCCCCACCCCCCTCCCACCCCCACCCCCCACCGCCAACCCGACCCCCCACCCCCAACCTGAACACCCACCCCCCTCCCACCCCCACCCCCAACCCCAACCCGACCCCCCACCCCCCCCCACCCCCACCCCCACCGCCAACCCGACCCCCCCACCCCCAACCTGAACCCCCACCCCCCTCCCACCCCCACCCCCACCGCCAACCCGACCCCCCACCCCCAACCTGAACACCCACCCCCCTCCCACCCCCACCCCCAACCCCAACCCGACCCCCCCACCCCCCCCCACCCCCACCCCCACTGCCAACCCGACCCCCCCACCCCCAACCCGAACCCCCACCCCCCTCCCACCCCCACCCCCACCGCCAACCCGACCCCCCACCCCCAACCTGAACACCCACCCCCCTCCCACCCCCACCCCCAACCCCAACCCGACCTCCCACCCCCCTCCCACCCCCCCTCCCACCCCCACCCCCAACCTGACCCCCCCAC